>NW_021835921.1:5000-30000 GCF_006345805.1 Octopus sinensis | reverse complement strand
TCCACAGACACGTGTACCCTTAACGTAGTTCTCGGGGATATTCAGCGTGACACAGAGAGTGACAAGGCCGGCCCTTTGAAGTACAGGTACAACAGAAACAGGAAGTAAGAGTGAGAGAAAGTTTGTGGTGAAAGAGTACAGCAGGGATCACCACCATCCCCTGCCGGAGCCTCGTGGAGCCTTTTTAGGTGTATTCGCTCAATAAACACTCACAACGCCCGGTCTGGGAATCGAAACCGCGATCCTACGACCGCGAGTCCGCTGCCCTAACCACTGGGCCATTGCGCCTCCACATGGATGTTAAAACTTGTCTCAAAGCATGAAAACAAGGAAGCATCTGTAAAGGTATGTCTAGAACAGGTTGGGTCTTTTGCCCTGTTTGGGTGCAACACAATTTCCTTCTTTGTTTCCAAAAACTACCGGCGTCAGGAACAAGAAAGCAACCTTAGAAAATATGAAACTTTATTTCGTTATTTACATAAAGAAGGCACGTTTGTATATTGGTAACCATTTGGTGTAGGTACAGCAAGACTGAAGTTAATCATTTGTAAAGATAAACCTCACAAAAACTCCAGCAGCAACAGAGCCGGTCAAATCCCAAGCGTCTGGGACAGGAGAATAGTTAAACACGTCTTCTCTCTTCAACGAACGCCATAGAAGTCTTAAAACATGCATATAAGTTCAATTATATATCGTCTGCTTGTTTAAAATTTATATTTCTTCATAAAGTTTGGTTTAGCGTAAAGTATGGATTCACAAGAAACACAGTTGCAAGCTGCCCCAAAAAGGATGTGCAGATATGGAGCACGGATCTGAGAGAATCAGTGAGAAGATATAGCAAAATGAGAGAAAAGCCAACACTGACAGATACGTGAGAAAATGAAGACGAACGTAAAAAAATATTTAAAGAAAGCTAAACTATGAATGCTATAAAAATTCAAATTATCCTTTCTTTCTAAAATAGGCCCTCTTAATTTTTTTCCATTCCGGGACTGGTTGGAACATTGTGTTTGTAAAGGAACTGTCTGGAACAGGCTGGGTCTTTTGCCCTGTTTGGTTGCAACACAATTTCCTTCTTTGTTTCCAAAAACTACCGGCGTCAGGAACAAGAAAGCAACCTCAAAAAATATGACACTTTATTTCGTTATTTACATAAAGAAGGTTAGTAAATTGGTAACCACTTGGTGTAGGTACAGCAAGACTGAAGTTAAGCATTTGTAAAGATAAACCTCACAACTCCAGCAACAGAGCCGGTCAAATCCCAAGCGTCTGGGAGAGGAGAACAGGCTGATAACACGTTAAACACGTCCGTGTCTCAAGTCACCGACGCTAAGAAGGAACGCGATAGAATTTTTTCCCCAGTTTTTAGCGCATGTGCATGAGGGAACTTCCTTAAGCCTTTCCAGAAGGTTCCAGCCCCGCACACGCACACTGAAGAATGACGTCACTACACATCATACTCAGTTACAAAACAAGCAAAATAATATCAAAGTGAATTCCGAATACAGCAAATCCCAGAATTAGACGTAATAGAAACAAGTACAGAAAAAGCTAAGCGTATGAAAACCAGTGCTAAAACTGCTGCCTTAGATATTCTTACTGATAAATGGCAAGAAAAACCTCACTCCGAAAAGCTCTATCTGCAACGATTTCATCTCAATCGAAGGAGAGGGGCTTTCTCCGTCCGGGTTGCGGATCCGTGGAATAAGCTGCCAGACGAGATATTGAAGATGCCGATGACCGCTCGGTTCAAAGTCTCTCTTGACCAGAAATAGCCTGAACTATTTGCTTAACACCCTCCCTGTACATAACTCCATGTCCCTCTACATGGCCTTGCTTTTGGTCTTTGAGCCAATAAAATTGAATTGAATTGAATATATATATATATAAAGCTCTATCTGTGACGATTTCATCTCAATCGAAGGAGAGGGGCTTTCTCCGTCCGGGTTGCGGATCCGTGGAATTAGCTGCCGGACGAGATGGTGAAGATGCCGACGACCGCTCGGTTCAAAGTCTCTCTTGACCAGAAATAGCCGGAACTCTTTACATGAACACCACCCCGTACATTACTCCATGTCCCTCTACATGGCCTTGGTTTTGCTTTTTGAGCCAATAAAATTGAATTGAATTGAATATATATATATAAAGCTCTATCTGTGACGATTTCATCTCAATCGAAAAAGAGGGGCTTTCTCCGTCCGGGTTGCGGATCTGTGGGATAAGCTGCCGGACGAGATAGTGAAGATGCCGACGACCGCTCGGTTCAAAGTCTCTCTTGACCTCAAGTGACCTGAACTCTTTACGTGAACACCACCCTGTACATAACTCCATGTCCCTCTACATGGCCTTGATTTTTGCTTTTTGAGCCAAAAAATTAACTTAAACTTAACTTAACTAACCTGTACAGCTAAGCGCTTTATAAATGCAAGACTGATGGTAAATGACTATAACAAATGACCTTCTAAATATAAATATAGGCATAGGGGTGGCTGTGTGGTAAGACGCTCGACCTTTATTCTCTATAGAGGGGCTTTCTCCGTCCGGGTTGCGGATCCGTGGAATAAGCTGCCGGACGAGATAGTGAAGATGCCGACGACCGCTCGGTTCAAAGTCTCTCTTGACCAGAAATAGCCTGAACTCTTTACATGAACACCCTCCCTGTACATAACTCCATGTCCACCTACATGGCCTTGCTTTTTGCTTTTTGAGCCAAAAAATTAACTTAACTAAACTTAACTTAACTACCCAAAGAAGAGCGAATAATGCAGATATTGACAAAGCACTGACCCATCAATGGCTAATGGCCTCTGGCTTAAAATCTGAAACAGAAGGGTTTATCATAGCAGCCCAGGATCAATGCATACCTGCAAGGAGCCACCAGGCCAACATATTAAAGAACGGCAGTAGCCCAACATGTCGTGTATACCGACAACGAAATGAAACCATTGATCATGTTGTCTCCAAGTGCAGTCTTCTAGCGCTTACAGAGTACCTCAACAGGCATGATAGAGCTGCACAATATATTCACTGGGTAATTTGCAAAAACCTGGATCTGACCCATGATAAAAACTGGTGGGAACACAAACCACCTCCAGTGCTTGAAAATGACCACATCTCACTCCTCTGGAACTTCACCGTTCAAACTGACAGAAAGATAGATGCAAATAGGCCAGACATCCTATTGAAAGACTTCAGACAAAACTCATGTCTCCTCATCGATATGATTGTCCCAATCGATATAAACGTATCAGTCAAGACCTACCAAAAACTGAGCAAATATAAAGATCTGGAAATAGAAATCAGCAAAATGTGGAAGCTGAAGACTAAAACAATACCTGTTGTCATTGGTTCCCTACGAACGATAGCAAAAGGGGCTGATTGCTACCTAACTCAGATACCAGGAAACCCCAAAATGGCAGAAATTCAAAAGATAGTGCTCATGGGAACTGCTCATATCCTACGCAAAATACTTTCTATGTAATCTCAAGTTTTAAAACAAACATAATTTTCTTATGGTTTCTTAAACATTCACTAGTACAACACTAAGTACAAAACCAAATATATGGCACCCTAGGCATAACACCAATATGAACCTCTAACTTTTCGGTTGAGGTTTGGATAATTCTATTTCTTCATTGCCCACAGGGGGCTAAACATAGAGGGGACAAACAAGGACAGACAAAGGGATTAAGTCAATTACACCGACCCAGTGCGTAACTGGTACTTATTTAATCGACCCCGAAAGGATGAAAGGCAAAGTCGACCTCGGCGGAATTTGAACTCAGAACGTAGCTGCAGACGAAATACGGCTACACATTTCGCCCGGCGTGCTAACGGTTCTGCCAGCTCTGAGGTTTGGATAATTCAACTCTGAAAACATGGGTGCTTCGTTCAAAATTCTTAAACAACCCTTATTCAGGTACCTTTTGAGTAGGATGAGCTACTTGACGTGAAGAAAATTTCAACTGGGCCCCACCTGCAAGATCGTGTGCTGTTTATCTCTCTTTTTTCTCTTTTACTTGTTTCAGTCATTTGACTGCGGCCATGCTGGAGCACCGCCTTTAGTCGAGCAAATCGACCCCGGGACTTATTCTTTGTAAGCCCAGTACTTATTCTATCGGTCTCTTTTGCCGAACCGCTAAGTGACGGGAACGTAAACACACCAGCATCGGTTGTCAAGCAATGCTAGGGGGACAAACACAGACACACATACATATATATACATATATACGACAGGCTTCTTTCAGTTTCCGTCTACCAAATCCACTCACAAGGCATTGGTCGGCCCGAGGCTATAGCAGAAGACACTTGCCCAAGATGCCACGCAGTGGGACTGAACCCGGAACCATGTGGTTGGTTAGCAAGCTACTTACCACACAGCCACTCCTGCGCCTATCGTGGTATGAGATCACAATGTCGTGCACAAATGTTTAAAGAAATGAAAAGACCAGGAAGTGAGAAGAAGATAAGGCGGCGTGGAATATGCAGGCGTGGGAATCGTATAAGGTGAATAGGAATGAAGAAAAGGAAAATGGGAAAGAAAAAAGGAGCAGATTAGGTGTCGTCATTGAAAGGAAAGAGTAAATATTTAACTAGGATAGGTAAAGTAAAGAACAAAGCGGGAGGCGTGCTGGCAGAATGGTTCGCACGCCGGGCGAAATGCTTAGCGATATTTCGTCTGCCGCTATTCAAATTCCGCCGATGTCGACTTTGCCTTTCATCCTTTCCGGGTCGATTAAATAAGTACTAGTTACGCACTGGCGTCGATGTAATCGACTTAATACCTTTGTCTGTCCTTGTTTGTCCCCTCTGCGTTTAGCCCCTTGTGGGTAGTAAAGAAATAGGTATTTCGTCTGCCGTTAGGTTCTGAGTTCAAATTCCGCCGATGTCGACTTTGCCTTTCATCCTTTCGGCATCGATTAAATAAGTACCAGTTACGCACTGGGGTCGATCTAATCGACTGAATCGTTTGTCTGTCCTTGTTTGTCGCCTCTGCGTTTAGCCCCTTGTGGGTAGTAAAGAAATAGGTATTTCGTCTGCCGTTAGGTTCTGAGTTCAAATTCCGCCGATGTCGACTTTGCCTTTCATCCTTTCGGCATCGATTAAATAAGTACCAGTTACGCACTGGGGTCGATGTAATCGACTTAATCCCTATGTCTGTCCTTGTTTTTCCCCTCTGTGTTTAGCCCCTTGTGGGTAGTAAAGAAATAGGTATTTCGTCTGCCGTTAGGTTCTGAGTTCAAATTCCGCCGATGTCGACTTTGCCCTTCATCCTTTCGGCATCGATTAAATAAGTACCAGTTACGCACTGGGGTCGATGTAATCGACTTAATCCCTTTGTCTGTCCTTGTTTGTTCCCTCTGTGTTTAGCCCCTTGTGGGTAGTAAAGAAATAGGTATTTCGTCTGCTGTTACGTTCTGAGTTCGAATTCCGCCGAGGTCGACTTTGCCTTTCATCCTTTCGGCATCGATTAAATAAGTACCAGTTTCGCACTGGGGTCGATCTAATCGACTTAATACCTATGTCTGTCCTTGTTTGTCCCCTCTGTGATTAGCCCCTTGCGGGTAGTAAAGAAATAGGTATTTCGTCTGCCACGACGTTCTGAGTTCGAATTCCGCCGAGGTCGACTTTGCCATTCATCCTTTCGAGGTCGATTAAATAAGTACCAGTTACGCACTGGCGTCGATGTAATCGACTTAATCCCTTTGTCTGTCCTTGTTTGTCCCCTCTGTGTTTAGCCCCTTGTGGGTAGTAAAGAAATAGGTATTTCGTCTGCCGTTAGGTTCTGAGTTCAAATTCCGTTGAGGTCGACTTTGCCTTTCATCCTTTCGGGTTCGATTAAATAAGTACTAGTTACACACTAGGGTCGATGTAATCGACTTAATCCCTTTGTCTGTCCTTGTTTGTTCCCGCTGTTTAGCCCCTTGTAGGTAGTAAAGAAATAGGTATTTCGTCTGCCGTTAGGTTCTGAGTTCAAATTCCGCTGAGGTCGACTTTGCCTTTCATCCTTTCGGGGTCAATTAAATAAGTACCAGTTACGCACTGGGGTCGATGTAATCGATTTAATCCGTGTGTCTGTCCTTGTCTGTCCTCTCTGTGTTTAGCCCCTTGTGGGTAGTAAAGAAATAGGTATTTCGTCTGCCGTTAGGTTCTGGGTTCAAATTCCGCCGATGTCGACTTTGCCTTTCATCCTTTCGGGGTCGATTAAATAAGTACCAGTTACGCACTGGGGTCGATGTAATCGACTTAATACCTATGTCTGTCCTTGTTTGTCCCCTCTGTGTTTAGCCCCTTGTGGGTAGTAAAGAAATAAGTATTTCGTCTGCCGTTACGTTCTGAATTCAAATTCCGCCGATGTCGACTTTGCCTTTCATCCTTTCGGGGTCGATTAAATAAGTACCAGTTACACACTGGCGTCGATGTAATAGACTTAATCCTTTTGTCTGTCCTTGTTTGTTCCCGCTGTTTAGCCCCTTGTGGGTAGTAAAGAAATAGGTATTTCGTCTGCCGTTAGGTTCTGAGTTCAAATTCCGCTGAGGTCGACTTTGCCTTTCATCCTTTCGGCATCGATTAAATAAGTACCAGTTACGCACTGGCGTCGATATAATCGACTTAATCCCTTTGTCTGTCCTTGTTTGTTCCCGCTGTGTTTAGCCCCTTGTGGGTAGTAAAGAAATAGGTATTTCGTCTGCCGTTACGTTCTGAGTTCAAATTCCGCCGATGTCGACTTTGCCTTTCATCCTTTCGGCATCGATTAAATAAGTACCAGTTACGCACTGGGGTCGATATAATCGACTGAATCCGTTTGTCTGTCCTTGTTTGTCCCCTCTGTGGTTAGCCCCTTGTGGATGTTAAAGAAATAGGTATTTCGTCTGCTGTTACGTTGTGAGTTCAAATTCCGCCGATGTCGACTTTGCCTTTCATCCTTTCGGCATCGATTAAATAAGTACCAGTTACGCACTGGGTCGATATAATCGACTGAATCCGTTTGTCTGTCCTTGTTTGTCCCCTCTGTGTTTAGCCCCTTGTGGGTAGTAAAGAAATAGGTATTTCGTCTGCCGTTACGTTCTGAGTTCAAATTCCGCCGATGTCGACTTTGCCTTTCATCCTTTCGGCATCGATTAAATAAGTACCAGTTACGCACTGGGGTCGATATAATCGACTTAATCCCTTTGTCTGTCCTTGTTTGTCCCCTCTGTGTTTAGCCCCTTGTGGGTAGTAAAGAAATAGGTATTTCGTCTGCCGTTACGTTCTGAGTTCAAATTCCGCCGATGTCGACTTTGCCTTTCATCCTTTCGGCATCGATTAAATAAGTACCAGTTACGCACTGGGGTCGATGTAATCGACTTAATCCCTTTGTCTGTCCTTGTTCGTTCCCTCTGTGTTTAGCCCCTTGTGGGTAGTAAAGAAATAGGTATTTCGTCTGCCGTTACGTTCTGAGTTCAAATTCCGCCGATATCGACTTTGCCTTTCATCCTTTCGGCATCGATTAAATAAGTACCAGTTACGCACTGGGGTCGATATAATCGACTTAATCCCTTTGTCTGTCCTTGTTTGTTCCCTCTGTGTTTAGCCCCTTGTGGGTAGTAAAGAAATAGGTATTTCGTCTGCTGGTGTTAGGGCCTGGCATGTGCGTATGTATGTGTGCACGCATGCATGTATGTGTGCAGGTACCTATGTATGTATGTATGTATATATATGTGTGTATGTGCGTATATGTATGCGTGTGCATGTACGTATGTATGTGTATGTATAAGTATGCATGTGTATATGTATGTATGTGTGTGTATGTACGTAGGTGTATATATATATATACGCGCAGGAGTGGCTGTGTGGTAAGTAGCTTGCTTATCAACCACATGGTTCCGGGTTCAGTCCCACTGCGTGGCACCTTGGGCAAGTGTCTTCCACTAAAGCCTCGGGCCGACCAAAGCCTTGTGAGTGGATTTGGTAGACGGAAACTGAAAGAAGCCCGTCGTATACATGTATATATATGTGTATGTGTGTTCGTGTTTGTGTGTCTGTGTTTGTACCACCCCCCAGCATCGCTTGACGGCCGGTGCTGGTGTGTTTACGTCCCCGTAGCTTAGCGGTTCGGCAAAAGAAAGGAGACTGATAAAATAAGTACTAGGCTTACAAAGAATAAGTCCTGGGTGTCGATTTGATCGACTAAAGGCGGTGCTCCAGCATGGCCGCAGTCAAATGACTGAAACAAGTAAAAGAGTAAACTTAGCGGTTCGGCAAAAGAGACTGATAGAATAAGTACTAGGCTTACAAAGAATAAGTCCTGGGGTCGATTTGCTCGACTAAAGGCGGTGCTCCAGCATGGCCGCAGTCAAATGACTGAAACAAGTAAAAGAGTAAACTTAACGGTTCGGCAAAAGAGACTGATAGAATAAGTACTAGGCTTACAAAGAATAAGTCCTGGGGTCGATTTGCTCGACTAAAGGCGGTGCACCAGCATGGCCACAGTCAAATGACTGAAACAAGTAAAAGAGTAAACTTAACGGTTCGGCAAAAGAGACTGATAGAATAAGTACTAGGCTTACAAAGAATAAGTCCTGGGGTCGATTTGCTCGACTAAAGGCGGTGCACCAGCATGGCCGCAGTCAAATGACTGAAACAAGTAAAAGAGTAAACTTAACGGTTCGGCAAAAGAGACTGATAGAATAAGTACTGGGCTTACAAAGAATAAGTCCCGGGGTCGATTTGCTCGACTAAAGGCGGTGCTCCAGCATGGCCACAGTCAAATGACTGAAACAAGTAAAAGAGTAAACTTAACGGTTCGGCAATAGAGACTGATAGAATAAGTACTAGGCTTACAAAGAATAAGTCCTGGGGTCGATTTGCTCGACTAAAGGCGGTGCTCCAGCATGGCCACAGTCAAATGACTGAAACAAGTAAAAGAGTAAACTTAACGGTTCGGCCAAAGAGACTGATAGAATAAGTACTGGGCTTACAAAGAATAAGTCCTGGGGTCGATTTGCTCGACTAAAGGCGGTGCTCCAGCATGGCCACAGTCAAATGACTGAAACAAGTAAAAGAGTAAAGAGTATGTTTGTATGCATGCCTGTGTGTGTGTGTTTGCCTAAGGGGTGGGGCTTTAATGAAACGAGCAGCTGCGGAGTATTCAGCCACTACTGAATACCGGTTGTACTCTATCTGTGGTTGTAAGGGGCCTCTTTGTATTGTGGTTCTGCGTATTACATTGCGTGATCATGGTTGCTGGGTATCTTAGGGAGCGTCAGCCCTTCACCCTAACCACCTGCGCGGCTGCGTACCCAGGTAAGATACCTGGGTGGGCTCGGCTGGCGAATAAATTGATTTGTAGGTCAGCGAGTAGAGGGGGGATGTAGGGAGAGGTAGAGAGGTGGAGAGAGGGAGGGGAAGAGAGAGAGAGAGTAAGGGAGATAGGCTGGTAGATGGGAAGGGTGGGAGGAGTGACATCAAGAGGTATGAACGGTGGTGCTAGTGGTGGCGGCGGAGGTGGTCGTGGTGATGGTGGTGGTGGTGATGGTGGTGGTGGTGATGGTGGTGATGGTGATGGTGGTGGTGGTGGTCGTCGTCGTCGTCTTGAAGGTGGTGATGGTGGTGCTGGGAGTGGTGGCGGCGGTCGTGGTGGTGGTTGTGGTGGTGATGGTGATGGTGGTGGTGGTGGTTGTGGTGGTTGTGGTGGTGATGATGATGGTAGTGGTGGTGATGGTGGTTGTGGTGGTGGTGGTGGCGGCGGTCGTGGTGGTGGTGGTGGTGGTTGTGGTGGTGATGGTGATGGTGGTGGTGGTGGTTGTGGTGGTTGTGGTGGTGATGATGATGGTAGTGGTGGTGGTGGTGGTTGTGGTGGTGGTGGCGGCGGCGGTCGTGGTGGTGGTGGTGGTGGTGGTATGGAATAAGGCTTGGAGGGAGGGAGTAACAGGTGGTTGTCGTAGGGAGAGATATGGTGGAAGGGATAGCGAGGGGGAAGGGAAGAGTAGGGAAAGGTGATGGTGGTGGTGGTGGTGGTGGTGGACGGTGGTGGTAGTGATGGTGGTGGTGGTGGTGGTGGTGGACGGTGGTGGTAGTGATGGTGGTGGTGGTAGTGATGGTGGTATTAGTGGTAACGGTGAGCTGGCAGAATGCTTAGCGGTATTTCGGCTGCCGTTACGTTCTGAGTTCAAATTCCGCCGAGGTCGACTTTGTCTTTCATCTTTTCGGGGTAGATAAATTAAGTACCAGTTACGCACTGGGGTCGATGTAATCGACTTGATCCCTTTGTCTGTCCTTGTTTGTCCCCTCTGTGTTTAGCCCCTTGTGGGTAGTAAAGAAATAGGTAGTAGTGGTGGTGGTTGTAGTAGTAGTAGTAGTGGTGGTGGTACTAGTAATGGTAGTAGTGGTAGTAGTAGTAGTAGTGATAGTGGTGGTGGTGGTAGTAGTAGTAGTAGTGGTGGTGGTAGTAGTAGTAGTAGTAGTAGTAGTAGTAGTAGTAGTAGTAGTGGTTGTGGTGGTAGTAGTGGTGGTGGTGGTGGTAGTAGTGTAGTAGTAGTAGTAGTAGTAGTAGTGGTAAGAGTAGTGGTAGTATTAGTAGTAGTAGTAGTAGTAGTAGTGGTTGTGGTGGTAGTAGTGGTGGTGGTAGTAGTGGTGGTAGTAGTATTAGTGGTAGTAGTAGTAGTAGTAGTGGTGGTGGTAGTGGTAGTAGTGGTTTGTAGTAGTGATGGTGGTGGTGGTGGTGCCGGTGGTTGTGGTGGTAGTAGTAGTCGTTGTGGTGGTAGTAGTAGTAGTAGTAGTAGTAGTGGTAGTGGTAGTGGTGGTAGTAGTAGTGTTGGTAGTGGTAGTGGTAGTGGTGGTGGTGGTGGTGGTGGTTGTAATCGTAGTAGATTGAAATACATGATTTCCTTTTTGAAAGTCACTTTGAAATAGTTGCCATTTCTGACCTTGGGGCCCCGAATGGGAAACAGAGCGAAGCGGATCAGTGGAGCGTTGGAAACACAAAGTCAAAACATTTCGTAGAATGTGGTGAATTTTTTTTTTGTTCTTTAGGTGGGGTTAGGGTTAGGGTTAGGGTTTCTCCCTCACGTTTATGTGGTAAGAAGTTTGCTTCCGAATCCACACGGCCCCCGAGTTCAGTTACACTGCATGATACTTTGGGTCGGAGACAAGTGTCGGATCTTTTCGGTTTGACCGGCAGTTTTTTAAAATGATTTCCACGTAACTAAACACTTTTAAACTTCGTATACTGGTAGAATGTGTTTATAAAGCATCTTTTTCTCTTGGCTTTATTGAGAAAATTCTATAGTTTGTAAGATATTTGTTGTTTTTTTTCTTCAATTTCTGCAATTTCAACCAATCAATGACGTCCATTGAGGTGAAAACATTCTGTGCCGTATGAATATGTCCCTCGTTTAAGAAACAGATTGGGTTTATTTACATTTGTGAAGAAAAAAAGATACCCCCCCCACCCACCCCTAACCCTAAAACAGATTGAAATGCAATAGATCGATACTAGGGTCATAATTATGGGTGACAATTTCATATGACACCGCTAGAAAAAACTGCCGTTCAAACCGAAAAGATCCAGGATGTCTTGTACTTTATTTCATTATATTTGCCATAAAAGCAGTAAAGATGGAGGTGCAATGGCCTAGTGATTAGGGCAGCGGACTCGCGGTCGTAGGATCGCGGTTTCGATTCCCAGACCGGGCGTTGTGAGTGTTTATTGAGCGAAAACACCTAAAAGCTCCACGAGGCTCCGGCAGGGGATGGTGGTGATCCCTGCTGTACTCTTTCACCACAACTTTCTCTCACTCTTACTTCCTGTTTCTGTTGTACCTGTATTTCAAAGGGCCGGCCTTGTCACTCTCTGTGTCACGCTGAATATCCCCCCGAGAACTACGTTAAGGGTACACGTGTCTGTGGAGTGCTCAGCCACTTACGCGTTTATTGAGCGAAAACACCTAAAAGCTCCACGAGGCTCCGGCAGGGGATGGTGGTGATCCCTGCTGTACTCTTTCACCACAACTTTCTCTCACTCTTACTTCCTATTTCTGTTGTACCTGTATTTCAAAGGGCCGGCCTTGTCACTCTCTGTGTCACGCTGAATATCCCCGAGAACTACGTTAAGGGTACACGTGTCTGTGGAGTGCTCAGCCACTTGCACGTTAATTTCACGAGCAGGCTGTTCCGTTGATTTGGATCAACCGGAACCCTCGTCGTCGTAACCGACGGAGTGCTTCCAACTCCAACTTGTCCATCTTAATCCGTCTTGATAAATTTCAATGGCGATAAAAACGCAATTTCGGAATGTTTTCATAACTAGAATTTAATTGGACGGCTGGCAGTTCACGTGATATCGTCATGTGATATGTAAGGGAAGACTACTCAGAACAACCGTGAATTATTGCTGAAGACGGCGTTAATATGGCGAACGCATTAGCCAGGCTGGTTTCTCTCTATTACAATGCTAAACGAAACCACACCGTTCCGAGTTTGGAGGGCAGATGTCCACCAGATCCGCGTCCGTTGTCAGACAACCAGGAAACCCAGCAAGAACAGAATAAATTGCACAAAAGGCGCAAATTCAAGAAATACTTGCGGTTTCACTACGCTCGCAGTTCTTCACCGTCGAATGCTAAGTTAATATAATATAATAAAGACGGCGGCCATCTTGATACTTTTGTACATATTCAAAAATCCAGTTCAGTATGTGTGTGGTTTAACGACGAGAGAGACTGATCGTAGCAATATCGATCTGTGTGTTACACGCAATTTATTGAATGTTAAATCGAACCTCGATAGACAAAACCACATACAATTCTGAATTTCGTACGAGAAAACCTTTTGTAACAACAAAAAGACGCGGGGGGGGGGGGGAGAAATGAAGAAAACCTATATTTTCTCCAGCATTGAAAGACTCTCAGTAGAGACAGGGGAATTTTTTTCTATTTTTCTTTCAACGATTTTTTTGTCCAATATTATCGCCCTGAAACGCTGCTATGAATTACAAGTATTTTACATTTGAAAAACTTTTCAGACATTTTTTTTTATTTAAAAAACAAAGATATTCGTCAGATATTATTCATTTCTTAAACACAGCTCACACAATGCTTCTATTTTGGGGGGATATTTTTGCCAAATAACTACAACTTAATGCATTTAAATAATTATTCGTCATTTCCGTTATTTCTTGAGTTAAATTTAAACAACGACGCCTCTTCATTTAATAATTCTCGTCAAATACCAACGTCAAATCAACATAAATACGGAACGGAATCATTCTGATATGTCACTGCGGATGAGACAGATGTACACAAGAAACCAACTCAATGCCAGACCACCAGGAAACTCTTCAGAAACTGAAAAGAAATGCACGAAAATTGGAACAGAAGGATTAACGGTTTCGTTGTTGTTGCGGGTTTTTTTTTACCTTCGAGTGTCGTTTATAAAATAACGCTTGTAGCCATCTTTTCTCTTCATTTTTCACTGTGGCCAAGCGAAGACGAAAAAATTTGATATACGCCGTTGAGATTCTCTGTGCATGTGAGACAGTTCTTACGGAAACCTAAAATAAAATATCTATGAACGTAGTACATAAAACATTCGTGAATTTTCTAACCTTTGACATTTTAGTTCATAGCGGAGGAAAATATATCTTCGAATTGAAAAACTCGTCAAATATTCACTTCTCAAACAGTTCGTACAATGCCGCCATTAACACTCGACACCAACCTTCGTGAATTTATTACCAGGAATATTTTCGTTTATAACGAAAAATATTGCTATTGGGACATTTTTTAACACAATTGTCAAACATTCACTTAAACACAACCTGTACAATACCAAATTTTCTCACCAGAAACATTTTAACTTGTAGCGAAAGAAAAGTATTTTGACAATAGAAAGGTCTCGAAAAGGACTCTTTATTTTTTTTTAACATATTCGTTCGACATTGTTCAGTTTAAACACAGCTGCAGTTACTTAAAGACGCGTATCTTCGTGAATTTTTCAGCAGACACATTTTAATTTGTATCGAAAGAAGATATAAGTATTCTCTACAAAAGAAACATCTCAAAGGGGAACTTCCATTTCCCCCCCCCCATACTCGCCCAATATTCACTTCTTAAACACAGCTACATTTTCTCGGAGACGCATGCCTTCGTGAAATTCTCACGAGAAACATTTTAACTTGTAACGAAGGAAAATACAAATATTTTACAAGCGAAAGGCCTTGCTGGAAATCCTTTTTTTTTTTTTTTTAACACTCTACAGATATTCACATCCTAAACACTGCCCAAACCATTAAATTTTCCCCAGACACATACATTCGTGAATTTCTCACCAGGAAGCATTTTAACTTTTTGCAAAAGAAAACGTTTTACACTTGAAAAAACTTCGCAGACGACATTTTTTTAAAGACCCTCAACAGATATTTACATCTTAAACACTGCTCAAACAATATTAAATTTTCCTTAAGACCTACCTTGAATTTCTCACCGGAAACATTTTAATTTGTATCGAAAAAAATACTTGCGTTTTACAATCGAAAGATCTCGAAAAGGTCATATCTCTTAACACATTTTAATCACTACCTAAATAATAAATTTTTCCTTAAGACATACCTTGAATTTCTCACCGGAAACATTTTAATTTGTATCGAAAAAAATACTTGCGTTTTACAATCGAAAGACCTCGAAAGAGTCATATCTTTTAGCACATTTTAATCACTACCTAAATAATAAATTTTTCCTAAGACATAACTGGAATTTCTCACCAGAAACATTTTAACGTGTTGCGAAGGAAAACCTAAACATTTCACAATTGAAAGCCCTTGCTAGGGACATTTTTTCACATCTTAATCACTGCCCAAACAATATTAAATTTTCTCCAAGAACACATACTTTTGTGAATTCCTGACCACCAAACATTTTAATTTGTATCAAAAGAAAATCCACGCAAAAAATTCGAGTTTTTTTCCTTAGTGAAAATCATGCGGGTGTTACTCTGAAAATTTACCAAATACATCTATTGGTTCTTTTCGGTTTGAGCGGCAATTTTTTCTCGCGGTGTCATATGAAATTGTCACCCATAATTATGACCTTAGTATCGATCTATTGCATTTCAATCTGTTTTAGGGGTGGGGGGAAGGGTATCTTTTTTTTCTTCACAAATGTAAATAAACCCACTCTGTTTCTTAAACGAGGGACATATTCATATGGCACAATGTTTTTTTACCTCAATAGACGTCATTGATTGGTTGAAATTGCAGAAATTGAAGAAAAAAAAAAAGGCAAATGGATCTTTTCGGTTTGACCGGTAGTTTTTTCTAGCGGTGTCATATGAAATTGTCAACCATAATTATGACCCTAGTATCGATCTATTGCATTTCAATCTGTTTTAGGGTTAGGGGTGGGGGCAAGGTTATCTTTTTTTCTTCAAAAATGTAAATAAACCCACTCTGTTTCTTAAACGAGGAACATATTCATACGGCACAGAATGTTTTTTACCTCAACAGACGTCATTGATTGGTTGAAATTGCAGAAATTGAAGAAGAAAACAAATATCTTACAAACCGTAGAATTTTCTCAATAAAGCCAAGAGAAAAAGATGTTTTATAAACACATTCTACCAGTATACGAAGTTTGAAAGTGTTTAGTTACGTGGAAATTATTTTGAAAAACTGCCGTTCAAACCGAAAAGATCCCATCTATTTTACAATAGAAAGATATGAGAGAGGATATATTTTTTTAAACACAGCTCATACAATGCTGAATCCCACACCTCGCCAAGATCCATATCTTCGTGAAAATATATTTTGTATTTGAAAGCCCGGTACTACTTAAGAAGAGTGGTCCCGGTGCGCGCACGCGTACTCGCGCATCCGCGCTAGCTAGTCGTGACTAGTCGATCCTTACTGTGTTTTTGTGTTTTATTTACTTTGCTTTAAAAAAATTATTTACTTTGTGTAATAAAAATTATTTTTGTGTTTTATTTACTTTGCTAGGTAGTCGCTGTAGGATCGACTAGTTATGACTAGCTAGGTACGCGAGTGCGCGCACCGGGACCCCTATTCTTAAGTAGTACCGAAAGCCCTTATTAGGGAACACATTTAAAAAGAAACACTCTCGTTGAATACTCCTCACTTCACAAAACTCCCCTGTAAATTAATGCATAAACACATCCCATACAATATATATATATATTTTTTTTACTTGTTTCAGTCATTTGACTGTGGCCATGCTGGAGCACCGCCTTTAGTCGAGCAAATCGACCCCAGGACTTATTCTTTGTAAGCCCAGTACTTATTCTATTGGTCTCTTTTGCCGAACCGCTAAGTGACGGGGACGTAAACACACCAGCATTGGTTGTCAAGCAATGCTAGGGGGACAGACACACAAACACATACATACATTTATATATATATATATATATAATATATATACATATATACGACAGGCTTCTTTCAGTTTCCGTCTACCAAATCCACTCACAAGGCATTGGTCGGCCCAGGCTATAGCAGAAGACACTTGCCCAAGATGCCACGCAGTGGTACTGAACCCGGAACCATGTGGTTGGTTAGCAAGCTACTTACCACACAGCCACTCCATTTCCCTAAACACTTCCAAAATACATTTGAATACGTCCATCAAACACTATTAGACCGTTTTAGTGTAATGTAGTGAAGACGCGTGGCTTAATGGTTAGGGTATTCGGTTTAAGGCAGCGAGCTGGCAGAAACGTTAGCACGTTGGGCGAAATGCTTAGCGGTATTTCGTCTGTCGTTAGGTTCTGAGTTCAAATTCCGCCGATGTCGACTTTGCTTTTCATCCTTTCGGGGTTGATTAAATAAGTACCAGTTACGCGCTGGGGTCGATTTAATCGACTTAATCCGTTTGTCTGTCCTTGTTTTCCCCTCTGTGTTTAGCCCCTTGTGGGTAGTAAAGAAATAGGTATTTCGTCTGTCTTAACAGTCTGAGTTCAAATTCCGCCGAGATCGACTTTACCTTTCATCCTTTCGGGGTCGATTAAATAAGTACCAGTTACGCACTGGGGTCGATGTAATCGACTTAATCCGTTTGTCTGTCCTTCTTTGTCCCCTCTGTGTGTAGCCCCTTGTGGGTAGTAAAGAAATAGGTATGTATGAATGTAAAAAATGGGAGGGGTATTCAACGCCCGCCAACCGAACACTCCTCGAAATCAGTCTCATTTTACACAATATTATAAAAGTAAAAATATACAATAATTTACAATGTATCAAAATACGTCAATACTATTCAATTACAAAAACTAATTACAAAAATTAATCCTCGTCCGAAAACCCACACAAATACCCCGGCGACATCTGACAAGCCTGTATCGTTGGGCGAGGGTCCATGACGAGGTAGGTATAACTATCTATTGAGAAGGTCCCCATGACCTTCATCAACTTTACTCTATGACCCAGTAGCTTTCTGCTGGGGCCACCTTTGACTGAATGTGCATGTCGAGAACCTACGTTCCTGGTCGCACAAGCCTTCCAAAAACACATCCACGCCACCAACCCCCCATGGTAAAAGAGGATAAGCTCTTCTTCAAATTGAGAAGGGGGGCCTCTGTCTGCTCCGTCAGTGGCACAATTCCCACTGGCGGAGTCTCTCGTGCCGGCGGCACAGGGACATCCGCCGACTGTCCCCTGCTCTTCCTTTTCCTCTTTCTTTTAGAGGCTGCGGGAACAGGGGGCAGCGTTGGCAGACGCGGGGGATCGCTATTCTGCTCCGCCGCCAGCGCCGCCTGTACATTCTTTGGTGAGCAACCATTGTTGCTCACCTTTCTTTTTCTTTTCGTGGATGCAACTTCCTCCACGACCTCTATCGTCTCCCCTTCAATGGGGGGCGGCGGGCACCTTTTCGTTTTTCTGATCCAGGGCCTTACCACGGCCCTGGAGGCAGTTCTTCCTGATATGGCCAGTCTCCAGGCACAGGTGACACTTGGTGGGGCGTCCCTCAAGTATCACCGAGTACCTGTGATACAGGGTCAAAGTTGCCTTTGACCCCTCCCAGTCGACCGCAAGAGCTATATCCACACTCAATAGCCTGGGCCCGCTACCCCCCAGGCCTCGCTGGATGGTATCCTCGATCCATAAGGTGGCGAGATGGCAGAATGGTTAGCGGGCCGGGTGAAATGCGTAGCCGTATTTCGTCTGCCGTTACGTTCTGAGTTCAAATTCCGCCGAGGTCGACTTTGCCTTTCATCCTTTCAGAGTCGATAAATTAAGTACCAGTTACGCACTGGGGTCGATGTAATCGACTTAATACCTATGTCTGTCCTTGTTTGTCCTCTCTATGTTTAGCCCCTTGTGGGTAGTAAAGAAATAGGTATTTCGTCTGCCGTTACATTCTGAGTTCAAATTCTACCGAAGCCGACTTTACCTTTCATCCTTTCGGGGTCGATAAATTAAGTACCAGTTACGCACTGGGGTCGATGTAATCGACTTAATACCAATGTCTGTCCTTGTTTGTCCCCTCTACGTTTAGCCCCTTGTGGGTAATAAAGAAATAGGTATCCTCGATCCATCCCGCCTCCGTGCCCGAGGGAAGCCCACACACCCAGGCTCTTCTTATCTTCCTCCCACAATAAGTGGGGGAGGAACAAAATCTCGTTCCCCTCAATATAAAAGGGGGCTTGCTGGCAAATATACCAGTTTCCTCAAGGGTGCCAAACAGCAACCAGACCGTTGCAAATTTGGTCCCCACTCACCCCACCCGAGCGACGAATTTTACAGTTGGCAGGTTGTCTGCCAACTCTTTCTCAATGATTTCCTTGTTAAATTAAACGATGGCGCCGAGCGACCTAGAATAAATCCTTAGCACTACGGGTTTTTTTTTTTCCGAAGTTCTTTAGCTACTGTGACCTTTGACAAAATTTTGTGCGGTATATAGGCGCAGGAGTGGCTGTGTGGTAAGTAGCTTGCTAACCAAACACATGGTTCTGGGTTCAGTCCCACTGCGTGGCACCTTGGGCAAGTGTCTTCAACTATAGCCTCGGACAGACCAATGCCTTGCGAGTGGATTTGGTAGACGGAAACTGAAAGAAGCCTGTCGTATATATTATATATATATATATATATATAATATTATATATATATATATACATATATATATATATATATATATATAATATATATATATATATATATAATATATATATATAAATATATATATATATAATATATATATATATAATATATATATATATATATATATATATATATATAATATATATATAGGCGCAGGAGTGGCTGTGTGGTAAGTAGCTTGATAACCAACCACATGGTTCCGGGTTCAGTCCCACTGCGCGACATCTTGGGCAAGTGTCTTCTGCTATGGCCCCGGGCCGACCAATGCCTTGTGAGTGGATTTGGTAGGCAGAAACTGAAAGAAGCCTGTCGTATATATGTATATATATATATAGGCGCAGGAGTGGCTGTGTGGTAAGTAGCTTGCTAACTAACCACATGGTTCCGGGTTCAGTCCCACTGCGTGACATCTTGGGCAAGTGTCTTCTGCTATAGCCCCGGGCCGACCAATGCCTTGTGAGTGGATTTGGTAGACAGAAACTGAAAGAAGCCTGTCGTATATATGTATATATATATATAGGCGCAGGAGTGGCTGTGTGGTAAGTAGCTTGCTTACCAACCACATGGTTCCGGGTTCAGTCCCACTTAGTGGCACCTTGGGCAAGTGTCTTCTGCTATAGCCTCGGGCCGACCAATGCCTTGTGAGTGGATTTGGTTGACGGAAATTGAAAGAAGCCTGTCGTATATATGTATATATATATATATGTGTGTGTGTGTGTGTGTGTGTATGTTTGTGTGTCTGTGTTTGTCCCCCTAGCATTGCTTGACAACCGATGCTGGTGTGTTTACGTCCCCGTCACTTAGCGGTTCGGCAAAAAGAGACCGATAGAATAAGTACTGGGCTTACAAAGAATAAGATGTCCCGGGGTCGATTTGCTCGACTAAAGGCGGTGCTCCAGCATGGCCACAGTCAAATGACAGAAACAAGTAAAAGAGTAAAAGAGTAAGAGAGTATTACCTCCGCAGCCCTCTGCCATATTGAACTCCCTGTACAAGCCGTGTACGCGCGACCCTTCAAACCCGTAGTTAACGCATCTTAGTTTTCTTCCTTCCATGAATACTATTAATCTTTTAAAAGCTCCACGAGGCTCCGACAGGGGCTGGTGGTGATCCCTGCTGTACTCTTTCACCACAACTTTCTCTTACTTCCTGTTTCTGTTGTACCTGTATTTCAAAGGGCCGGCCTTGTCACTCTCTGTGTCACGCTGAATATCCCCGAGAACTACGTTAAGGGTACACGTGTCTGTGGAGTGCTCAGCCACTTACACGTTAATTTCACGAGCAGGTTGTTCCGTTGATTCGGATCAACCGGAACCCTCATCGTCGTAACCGACGGAGTGCTTCCATCCATTTCAAGGGGCCGGCCTTGTCACTCTCTGTGTCACGCTGAATATCCCCGAGAACTACGTTAAGGGTGCACGTGTCTGTGGAGTGCTCAGCCACTTACACGTTAATTTCACGAGCAGGCTGTTCCGTTGATTCGGATCAACCGGAACCCTCGTCGTCGTAACCGACGGAGTGCTTCCATCACCATCTCCGAGACCTAGGGTCTCCTCTAGAGTAGCTTCGTTCCCAGCCTCTACCAACCTGCTATAGAAAAATGTGGTGGTACCAACACCGCTAGCATTACCCGAGCGATAGAACTGTAGGAGTGCTTTACGGCACTCCGTAAACCATGTACCCAACAGGTTTTAGTGGCAGCTATAACGATGGGCCTGGATGAAAAAATAACTATTCTCCAGGCCTCTGTGGAAAAGAACATTGGAAGGGGTAATGCTTGACGATAATTCAAGCAGAAGTCTCAACCCTCGAAGAGATTGCGGAAGCCATAAATGTCGGCGGAGATGAAAGATTAATAGTGGTGGAAAAACTCCGTCGGTTACGACGACGAGGGTTCCGGTTGATCCGAATCAACGGAACAGCCTGCTCGTGAAATTAAGATGTAAGCGGCTGAGCACTCCACAGACACGTGTACCCTTAACGTAGTTCTCGGGGATATTCAGCGTGACACAGAGAGTGACAAGGCCGGCCCTTTGAAATACAGGTACAACAGAAACAGGAAGTAAGAGTGAGAGAAAGTTGTGGTGAAAGAGTACAGCAGGGATCACCACCATCCCTGCCGGAGCCTCGTGGAGCTTTTAGGTGTTTTCGCTCAATAAACGTGTAACTGGCTGAGCACTCCACAGACACGTGTACCCTTAACGTAGTTCTCGGGGATATTCAGCGTGACACAGAGAGTGACAAGGCCGGCCCTTTGAAATACAGGTGCAACAGAAACAGGAAGTAAGAGTGAGAGAAAGTTGTGGTGAAAGAGTACAGCAGGGATCACCACCATCCCCTGCCGGAGCCTCGTGGAGCTTTTAGGTGTTTTCGCTCAATAAACGTGTAAGTGGCTGAGCACTCCACAGACACATGTAACCTTAACGTAGTTCTCGGGGATATTCAGCGTGACACAGAGAGTGACAAGGCCAGCCCCTTGAAATACAGGTACAACAGAAACAGGAAGTAAGAGTGAGAGAAAGTTGTGGTGAAAGAGTACAGCAGGGATCACCACCATCCCTTGCCGGAGCCTCGTTGAGCTTTTAGGTGTTTTCGCTCAATAAACACTCACAACGCCCGGTCTGGGAATCGAAACCGCGATCCTATGACCGCGATTCCGCTGCCCTAACCACTGGGCCATTGCGCCTCCACAGGTCTCGGAGATAACCAGTTAGACAGTCTGTTCCGAAGGACATTCGGGTCGGGTGTTTGGATAATTTCCAAAAATCCCTGGCCTGGCACTGTTTCCGAGGAGCCTTACCCGTTCGGGAAAAGCTCGCACGACACGGTCGACCTACCACTGCCGACTGTCCAAGATGCGGGCGGGATAGGGAAACCGTCCTGCACGCTATTCTTCAGTGTCCGGGAAGGTCTGAAGTGTGAGCTTATGCAGAACATGCATTTCAATCTGTTTTAGGGTTAGGGTTAGTTAGGAGTGGCAGAAGGGTATCTCTTTTCCTTCTCAAATGTAAATAAACCCAATCTGTTTCTTAAACGAGGGACATATTCATACGGTACAGAATGTTTTTTTTACCTCAATAGACGTCAGTGATTGGTTGAAATTGCAGAAATTGAAGAAAAAACAACAACAAATATCTTACAAACTATAGAATTTTAAGGGGTAGGGTTATTTAGGGTTAGGGTTAGGGGTGGGGGAAGGGTATCTTTTTTCCTTCTCAAATGTAAATAAACCCAATCTGTTTCTTAAACGAGGGACATATTCATACGGTACAGAATGTTTTTTTTACCTCAATAGACGTCAGTGATTGGTTGAAATTGCAGAAATTGAAGAAAAAACAACAACAAATATCTTACAAACTATAGAATTTTAGGGGGTAGGGTTATTTAGGGTTAGGGTTAGGAGTGGGGGAAGGGTATCTCTTTTCCTTCTCAAATGTAAATAAACCCAATCTGTTTCTTAAACGAGGGACATATTCATACGGCACAGAATGGGGTTTTTTTTACCTCAATAGACGTCATTGATTGGTTGAAATTGCAGAAATTGAAGAAAAAAAAACGACAAATATCTTACAAACTATAGAATTTTAGGGGTAGGGTTATTTAGGGTTAGGGTTAAGGGTGGGGGGAAGAGTATCTTTTTTTCTTCTCAAATGTAAATAAACCCAATCTGTTTCTTAATCGAGAGACATATTCATACGGCACAGAATGTTTTCACCTCAATAGACGTCATTGGTTGGTTGGAATTGCAGAAATTGAAGAAAAAAAACGACAAATGGATCTTTTCGGTTTGAACGGCAGTTTTTTCTAGCGGTGTCATATGAAATTGTCAACCGTAATTATGACCCTAGTATCGATCTATTGCATTTCAATCTGTTTTAGGGTTAGGGGTGGGGGAGGGTATCTTTTTTTCTTCAGAAATGTAAATAAACCCAATCTGTTTCTTAAATGAGGGACATATTTATACGGCACAGAATGTTTTTTTACCTCAATAGACGTCATTGATTGGTTGAAATTGCAGAAATTGAAGAAAAAAACAACAAATATCTAACAAACCATAGAATTTTCTCAATAAAGCCAAGAGAAAAAGATGTTTTATAAACACATTCTACCAGTATACGAAGTTTACAAGTGTTTAGTTACGTGGAAATTATTTTTAAAAAACTGCCGGTCAAACCGAAAAGACCAAATATCTCATGACCACGCAAACGTATGTGAATCTGTATATGTACACGAACACACACAAAGGATTTTTAGACAAAGGGAAATAATCTCAACAAAATGAGTTCTTCCCCCTGAGCAATATTCTGCTCAATACCACAGATTTGCTTGTCAGTTGTTTGATGACTTAACCAGTTGACCATGTCCCTTAGTGGCTGACGATAAGTGCATCTCTGATCACGAGCAGAAGTAGTGGGGGAGCATCATAGCCATGTGTTGAGAGGGATTCTTTGGGGTTTGAATGCCCTGATGCAGTACCAGCCAGTGGTTCTCATGGCTTCTGAACTTAACTGATTGGAAGTGTTATCATGTACATTGTTTTGTCTTGGTATAAAAGATGGGTTTTACAGCAAATATTCTGCTCAATACCACAGATTTGCTTGTCAGTTGCTTGACCTTAACCAGTTGAGCATGTCCCTTAGTGGCTGACGATATGTGCATCTCTGATCAGGAGCAGAAGTAGTGGGGGAGCATCATAGCCATGTGTTGAGAGGAATTCTTTTGGGGTTTGGATAATTCACCTCTCGAAGCATGGGTGTTTCATTCAACATCCTTAAACAACCCTTATTCAGGGACCTTTTGAGTGGGATGGGTTACTCAACCAGAAGAAAATTCTAACTGGGCCCCACCTGCAAGGTCATGTGCTGTTTATCTTGATATGAGATCACCATGTCGCGCACATATGGTTGTGATGCAAGTGCCTGGTGTACCATTATCAGACGGGTAGTCATGATGGGTATAATGGGCTTCATATATTTTACCCCAGTGTCACTTTGATGGCATGCACTGCTCTCTCTCTCAATAATAACAATAATGATAATAATAATAATAATAATGAATGCCCTGATGCAGTACCAGGCAGTGGTTCTCATGGCTTCTCATCTTAAATGAATGGAAGTGGGATCTTTTCGGTTTCAACGGCAGTTTTTTCTTGCGGTGTCATATGAAATTGTCACCCATAATTATGACCCTAGTATCGATCTATTGCATTTCAATCTGTTTTAGGGTTAGGGTTAGTTAGGGTTAGGGGTGGGGGTAAGGGTATCTTTTTTTCTTCAGAAATGTAAATAAACCCAATCTGTTTCTTAGACGAGGGACATATTCATACGCAACAGAATGTTTTTTTTACCTTAATAGACGTCAGTGATTGGTTGAAATTGCAGAAATTGAAGAAAAAAAAAACAACAAATATCTTACAAACTATAGAATTTTCTCAATAAAGCCAAGAGAAAAAGATGTTTTATAAACACATTCTACCAGTATACGAAGTTTAAAAGTGTTTAGTTACGTGGAAATTATTTTAAAAAACTACCGTTCAAACGAAAAGATCCAAATATCTTACAAACCTAGAATTTTCTCAATAAAGCCAAGAGAAAAAGATGTTTTATAAACATTCTATCTACCAGTATACGAAGTTTAAAAAGTTTTAGTACGTGGAAATTATTTTAAAAAACTACCGTTCAAACGGAAAAGATCCCAATATCTTACAAACCATAGAATTTTCTCAATACAAAGCCAAGAGAAACAGATGTTTTATAAACACATTCTATTCTAACCAGTATACTAAGTTAAAAGTGTTTAGTTACGTGAAATTATTTTAAAAAACTACCGTTCAAACGGAAAAGATCCCAAATATCTTACAACCATAGAATTTTCTTTCTCATAAAGCCAAGAGAAAGATGTTTTATAAACACATTCTAC
>NW_021835920.1:35000-38527 GCF_006345805.1 Octopus sinensis | reverse complement strand
ATATTTCTTGAGATCCATTAAATACGATTGTTTGTTTATTCATTCGCGTTGCAAACCTCCTTAGAAGCAAATACAAGCATAATAGGTTTTTGTGATATTATATTACTACTTTTCCGAATGCATCGGCCCAGCTGACTGTTGCTGACATCATACTATGGATTACAACAACAACAATAACGACAACAGTAAGAATAATAATAATCCTTTTTAGCTACTGGCACGCGGCCAGAAATTGGGATAGTTGGGGGTAGGACCTAGTCGATTATATCGACCCCCTGTGTTCAAATGGTGCATATTTTATCGATGTCGAAACGATGAAACGCAAAGTCGATCTCGTCAGAATTTGAATTCTGAAAGTAAAGACGGACTAAAT
This sequence comes from Octopus sinensis, assembly GCF_006345805.1. Classification (NCBI taxonomy): domain Eukaryota; kingdom Metazoa; phylum Mollusca; class Cephalopoda; order Octopoda; family Octopodidae; genus Octopus; species Octopus sinensis. The sequence continues at coordinate 38,154 of NW_021835920.1, read as the reverse complement.
GCTGCTTATTATTACGTCCGGCTTTACGTCCTATGTATTAACAATTCTAGTAGCTCACCTTGATAATAATAATAATAATAATAATAATAATAATAATAATAATAATAATAATAATAATAATAGAGATCACCATGTCGCGCACATATGGTTGTGATGCATGTGCCTTGTGTACCCTTATCAGACGGGTAGTCATGATGGGTATACTGGGCTTCGTATATTTTACCCCAGCGTCACTTTGATGGCATGCACTGCTCTCTCACTCAATAATAATAATAATAATAATAATAATAATAATATAATGATGATGATGATGATGATGATGATGATGATGATGATATCAGAAATCAGAAGAATTTGGTATCTCAAAGCAGCAACATTACCAATTGTTATTGGAGCACTTGGAATGATATCAAAAAGAGCAAGAAAATATATCGTCCAAATTCCTGACAGGTCCAAGATAAGTGAAATGCTGACAATCTTTCTCGTGGGTTCCTAAGATATTTCATTTGAATGCTTTTCATTTTATTATTAGAAACATTTTCTTTCAGTGACATTATAAATTTTGTGAGAAAATTTTTTACGCACAGATATCATGGATTTTGGGAGTTTTGCTTTCAGTTGCACGATACTTCATCTGTTTGCAGCTTTAGATGTAAATAGATGTGAGTGTGCAACAATAACCCTTGATTTGATAATAGGCCACGATCTTTGATGCAAATTGCTGGTTTAGTATGTTGGCCAGTATTTCGTTTGTGGCCTACGCAAGTATTATTCCACTATAGGCCCTTTTGTTTCTTCCATCTCCCATCCAACAAGCTTACTTCCCAATCACATCGTTCCGGGTTCAGTCCTACAATGTGGCACCTTGGGCAAGTGACTTCTACTATAGCCTTGGGCCGTACAAAGCCTTGTGAATAGATTTGGTAGACGGAAACTGAAAGAACCTGTCGTATATATATGTGTGTTGTATATATAGTATATATATATATATATATATATATATATATACATCATATATATATAATATACATCTATGTATATATAATATACATAATATAATGTATATACATATATATATATATACATATATATATATATATAGGTGCTGGAGTCGTGGTGTGGTAAGAAGCTTGCTTCCCATCCACATGGTTCCGGGTTCAGTCCCACCGCGTGGGGCTTTGGGCCGACCAAAGCCTTCTGAATGGATTTGGTAGAGGGAAACTGAAAGAAGCTCGTCGTATGTGTGTGTGTGTGTGTTTGTCTCCTCAATATCGCTTGACAACTGATGGGGATGTGTTTATGTCCCCGTAACTTAGCGGTTCGGCAAAAGTGACCGATAGAAAAAGTACTAAGCTTACAAAGAATAAGTCCAGGGATCGATTTCTTTGACTTAAAAAAAACCTCTTTAAGGCAGTGCTCCAGCATGGCCGCAGCCAAATGAGTGAAACTTGTAAAAGAATAAACAAAAAGAAAAAAAACGGTTGGGTCTTTAATTTCTTTTTCGCTGGTGTTTCCGGATGTTTCCACTCAAGGATAATTCTAGTATCGTTTTCAAATTTTGGCACAAGGCCTGCAATTTTAGGAGAGGGAGTAAGTACGTATTTTATCGACCGCGAAACGACGACGGCTAAGTCGACTTCTGCGGAATCTGAAATCAGAACGTTGACGATCCGCTAGCTTGCCGAGGTCAACTTTGCGTTTCATCCTTTCGGGATCGATAAATGAAGTACCAGTTGCGTATTGGGGTCGATAAATGAAGTACCAGTTGCGTACTGGGGTCGATCTAATTGAGTAGCCCCTCGCATTAAAATTATGTGTTCGGTATCAGGAAGACAAATAAATGCTTTACGGCATTCATTCCGTCTCTACATTCTGAGTTCAAATCCCGCCCAGGTCATCTTTTCCTTTTAAACTTTTGGGGTAAGATAAAATAAGAGCCAGACGGTCACTGGGGTCGATGTAAACCATTAGCCCCTATCCATCAAAATTTCAGGATTTGTGTTTGTAGTAGAAAGAATTATTATTGTTGTTGTTTTATTATTGTTGCCGCTTTTGTTTCAAACTCCTCCATTCTTCTTCTTCTTCTTCTTCTTCTTCTTCTTCTTCTTCTTCTTCTTCTTCTTCTTTCTTCTTCTTCTTCTACTTCTTCTTCTTCTTCTTCTTCTTCTTCTCTTCTTCTTCTTCTTCTTCTTCTTCTTCTTCTTCTTCTTCTTCCTTTTCTTCTTCTTCTTCTTGTTCTTACTCTTCTTCTTCTACTTCTTCCTTCTTCCTTCTTCTTCTTCTTTCTCTCTTCTTCTTCTTCTTCTTCTTCCTTCTTCTCTTCTTCTTCTCTCCTGTCTCTTCTTCACTTCTCACTCCCTCTTCTGCTTCTCCCCCACTCTCTACTCCCACCTCCCCCCACCCCCATCTACTCCCTCTGCACTCGGTGCTTCACTTCGGGGTGGACCTCTGTCACACCGGGTGCTTCACTCATGCAATGTCAGCCTGTGCACGTGACTAATTCATGCCTTCACTATTGTATTGGACCTCTGCATGCCTGCTGCTCCTTCAGCCCTTACTTACCTCCCACTCCTACCACACCACACACACACACACACACACACACACTTAAAAACACGCACGCACACTCACACACATACACTGGAACGCACACATACACAAACACACGCAGACACACTCTCACAGGAACACACATCACCACACGCAATATACACACCTTACATACGCAACATGAACACTCACAAGATACACACACACACAACACACATACACACACACACACACAAAGACGCACACACATTCTTACACACGTGAGCACGCATACGCACGAAGCTATGCATTACACAGACACGAGCACGCAATCACGTGGACACGAGCACACGTGTACACACGTTCACGTGCGCACTTTATACACTCGCACACACACACACACTCTCTCTCTTTCACACACACACACACACACGCACACGCACATACTCAGCCTTATTCAACAAGGCAATCACGTGCACACGTGACAGGAACACACGTGTGATACTTATAGACACACGCATGTCCACAGACACACACACATGCATATTACATAAGCACACACATTCATGCACAGTACACGCACACACACACACACACACACACATACACTGAAACACGCATACAA
>NW_021835920.1:22500-30000 GCF_006345805.1 Octopus sinensis | reverse complement strand
TTGGCAACTCAACAGCCAGGAAGAAAGAAAGAACCAAAATCACAACGGTGATCCAGTGTTTTGGCTGCGGGTTGCTGGCGCCAAAAATGGTTACGAAGTTGGACAAAGCTATACATGTAATTATATATCTAGTTCATATTATATATTGATTTTAACCAGTTACAAACCTTTGCCTAATGTTTTGGTGTTTCTCGTTTTTGTGTGTGTGGGTGGCTTCTCAATGTTTATAAACTAACAAAATTTTTGAAATGTCGAAAGTAACGCTTTATTCGTTTCACATTTTGGCACAAAGACAGCAATATCGGGGAGGGGAGTAAGCCGATTACATCGACTTAGAGTGCTCAATACTTATTTTATCGTCATTGAAAAGATGAAAGGCAAAGTCGACCTCGGCGGAATTTGAACTGAGATCCCAAAGACGAACGTTAAGCTGATAAGCAATTTTTTTCATCGGCGTGCTAACGATTCTTTTCTACTCTACGCACAAGGCCAGAAATTTTGGGGGGATGGGGCCAATTGAGTTGATCGAACCCGGTACGCAACTGTTACTTAATTTATCGACCCCGAAAGGAAGAAACGCAAAGTCGACCTCGGCGGAATTCGAACTCAGAACGTAAAGACAGACGAAATACCCACTAAGCATTTCGCCCGGTGTGGTAACGTTTCTGCCAGCTCGCCGCCTTGCAGTAACTTCAGTCATATCTTCTGAAATTTTGTTAGCAGCTTAATCCTCGCCGGACTCCCGGGTTCTCGCTATCTCCTGCCATTTGGACCATAATTAATATCTTTGATCGGATGCTTAACTTGCCGCTTTTGCGTTTGGTAACCCAGTGTCTCCACAGTTCGAAGAGATCCAACATTTTAGGCGGTTTACTGCCAGGTCTGGCGCGTTATATTGTCACTGGTATTATTTTCTTATTACGCGACCAGATAAAGCGGCGAACTGACAGAACCGTAACCACGTCGGACAAAATATTTAGCGGCATTTCGTCCGGCTCAAATTCCGCGGATATCGACTTTGCTTTTCATTCTTTCGGAATCGATTTAATAGATAGTATTTGAAAACTGGGGTTAGTGTAATCGACTTTCACCCCCTTTTCAAAATTGCTGACATTTTGCCAAAATTTGAAAGAATATCGGGACCTTCGTTCTTATGACTTCGATAATGGTGTGTGTCAAGTTTTGATAGAATTTTCTTACAGAAATAGCCTATTTTTTTGTTTGGTTTTTGAGTGAAGGTGCGAGGTCTTGTGGTTAAGATGTTCCATTCACCATCGCAGGAGCGTGGTTTCGATTCCCGGCTCGGACGATGCGTGGTGTTCCTGAGCAAAACATTTCATTTCATGTTGCCCCAATCCACTCGGCTGTAAATGAGTAACCCTGCGACGGGTGAGCGTCCCTTTCGGGGGTGAGGGGCATGTTGGGATCTCGGTCATTCATGCGCCATCGAATCTGGGAGTAACTGGCCCTGTGGGTCGGTCGTAAAGCAGTACTTATTACCTTCTAATAATACAGGACAGGCCAAGCAAGATTTTGTACAGATTTATGTGGTCTCTATTGAAGTAATGATACTTGTTTTTTAATAGATTACAAAACCGAATTTTCAGAACTATCTTGAATGGTATCCTCAGATTTTAGGCCCACGTTTCCGAGGCGTAGCTTGCACTAGAAATTTCTGTTAGTAATATCTTCAACCCATTAAGATCCCCGTTTAGGTGAGAGGAAGAAGGGCTGGTTGGGGGGGAGGGTTATCTTATTGAAAGCTTCGAAGAACGGTGAGGGGAAGAAAGAAATTCTGAAACCAGTGAGCCAACCCAAATGCTTTCATCAGAGTTGACTCCAACATAAGTTATGATAGGCCTGGTGGTGGTGGTGGTGGTGGTGGTGGTGGTGTTAAGTGAACAATTACAAAAGACCATCAACGGTATTCCCTGGGGTCGACCAAATTCTACTTACAAGAAATTAGGTCGACCGAATTCTACTTACAAAGAGATCGATAGAATAAGTACTAGGCTTACAAAGAATAAGTTCCGGGGTCGATTTGCTCGACTATAAGAGGTTCTCCAGCTTGGCCATAGTCAAATGACTGAAACGAGTAAAAGAGTATGAGTATCCTCGTCAAAATAGTGACTCTGCTAAAAAAATTTAATCTACTAAGAATTTAAATTTAAAAAATTATAAAATAACTTGTTAAAAACATTGACCTTCCTATAATTTTGTCCTTACTAAAATGATGATCTGGTCAAACTGTTGACCCTGCTAAAATCTTTCATCTTGTTAAAATATTTTGCCTATCAAAAATCTTTGTTCTTGCCAAAAAATGTTTATTTTCCGAAAAGCTTTCACCACGTGATGATGATGATCCTGCAAAAAAAAAACTGTTTGCAAAAACCATGCCCTTTTCTGTGACCTTAATTCACCTCATTTCTGTTCCAGTTACCATCGAGAGTTACAGTGGTCGTACTACAATAACTGACCTGTTAGCCACGACTGAGAGTGACCAACCAAAATGTGGCAACGGGAAGTTCTCTGTCCGACCTGATGGCTATTTATACCAACCTGACCGTTGTCTGAGTGTAGTCAGCTTCGGAAGTAAAAAATCTCTACGCAAAGTACAGTTCCAATGGACCCCACCTCGATGTGCCTGTGCAACCATCAGGTTAGATATTATAATTGATATTGCTGCTACTGTTACAGTTATTGTTGTTGTTCTATATTTTAGAGATGAGGAATTCTGTACATTATTTACATTATTTACATTTGACGGATATGTGTTCTCATCTTGTTTGTTGTTACCACAACATTTCGGCTGATTTACTCCTCAGCCTTCATCAGGTGTCCTGGTAGAATTTTAAACCGAACCCTGGGTTCTCATTCCTAAGGTATTGTTTTTGGGTTTTTTTTTGCTGGTGTTATTATTTTTTTTAAAACCATTAGGAATGAGAACCCAGGGTTGGGTTTAAAATTCTACCAGGACACGTGATGAAGGCTGGAGGGTATATCAGCCGAAGCGTTGTGTTAACAACAAACAAGATGAGGACAAATATCCGTCAAATGTAAATAATGTAAATAATGTACTGAATTCTACATTGGACGGATATGTGTCCTCATCTTGTTTGTTGTTACCACAACGTTTCGGCTGATTTACTCTCCAGCCTTCATCGGGTGTCCTAGTAGAATTTTGAACCCAACCCTGGGTTCCCATTCCTAAGGTATTATTTTGTTGATGTCACTATTATTATTATTATTATTATTATTTATTCAAGGCACTGCCTGGAATTGAACTCGCTATCTTGGGATTAGTAGCCCGCGCTCTTAACCATTACGCTATATGCCCGTGGACTAAAAAAAATGTTGTTGGTTAGTTCCTTGTCAGTTGTGACAGAACAGACGTTTAATGGAAGACAACCTAGCCATGACCATACAGCAGATATTTTTTTATTTCATCAGTGATAGCGTACTGGCCGATTACATGTAAGATATTGCAGTCGGGGATATCGTTTATCTCTGGCTCGTTTCAGTCACTGGACAGCGACCATGCTGGGGCATTGTCTTGACGGTTTTAGTCAAATAGATCGACTCTAGTATTAATTATATTTTTTCCTAAATTCTGACACGTATTCTATTGGTCTCGTTTGCCCGAACCGCTAAGTTGTGTGGATGTAAACAAACAAGCACCGGCTGTCAAGCAGTTGAGCGGAGAAACACAAACGCACGTAGAAAAACACGTCCATCCATCCATCCACGCATCCATCCATCCGTAAATACATAGATACATATATAAATATAAATACGTACTTGTAAATGTGAAGGCGTATGGCTCAGTAGTTTGAGCGTCGAGTTTACAATTGTAAGGTTGCAAGTTCGATTCCTGGAACGGGCTGCGTGTTGTGTTTTTGAGCAAGACACTTTATTTCACGTTGATCTAGTGGGAATTTCAACCATGTTTCGTGGTCTGCTACCACAACAGCTCTTTATAGGACCCAATTAGCTCAAGACATCATCAAGAGGAACCACGTCCGGTTTCAGCCTGTAGAAAAGAGTTGCGACATCACTGGTGCCAAGCTGTATCGGCCCCTTTGACTTTCCCTTGGATAACACTGGTGGTGTGAAGAGGGGGAGGCTGGTATGCAGGGGCGACTGCTGGTCTTCCATAAAAACAACCTTGCCCGGACTTGTACCTAAGAGGGGAACTTTCTAGATGCAACCCCATGGTCATTCATGACCGAAGTGTGGTGGGGTCTCCTCACTTGTAAATGTGTGTGTGTGTGTGTGGAATAATAAACGAAATGAGGAAATCTTGTAACAATGCAGAGACGAATGTTGAGGAACCTTTATCGCTGCATTGCTAGAAACTTCCTTCATTTCCTTTTTCATTGATTATTCTACTGTATCTTGTATACCTCAAGCAAACTACTATGCTCTTCTACACACACACACACACACACACACACACATGTATGTATGTATTATGTATATATGTATGTGTGTGAATGTTTATAGATATATGTGTGTGTATCTATATGTATAGAGATGTCCGTAAAATTTGAACCTTCTTTGTTGACCCACCTCAAGAAAAACACCGACCCTAAAATAAAATGAGTTGAATTATACAAAATTCTTTTGCTTATTTTTTTTTCTAAATTGAATTTTTTTGCTTTTCTTTTGGTTTCCCTTAAAAATTTTTTTTTGCTTATCTTCTTTTCCTAAATTGAAATTGTTTTTTTTTTTATTTCCCTTTCAGAATTACCGTAAAATCTATCCAAGGTTTCTACTACTCCGGTAATACCCTCGGCGATGCTCTCTATCGAAGGATATGTCCCAAAGGTAACCATCACAAAATTTGTTATTTATTCCTCAGCACTTCGTCTTTGGTAGATCGACAGAATAAAGTACCAATCAAGTACTTGGGGCAAAGCTATCGATTTCTGGTCTTCTCTCAAAATTACTAGTCACGTGACGAAATTAGAACTCATAATCTATATATTTCATTCTTGTTTAGCTACATAGAACTTTCATTGTAAAGGTTGCGTCGCTGTATATTCTTTGGAGATTCAAAACTCTTGGCACTTTAAATTACTTTGAGTGACTGGAATCGGTTACTTCATATATTCCTCATGCAACATCATCCTAATTTCTTCTTACATAAAAAAACAAAGAATGTATATATTTACTATAATGGCAATACGCTCGAAATTGCTTAGCAGCATTTCGTCAGTCTTTGCGTCCCGAGTTCAAATTCTGGCGAAGTTCGCTTAGCCTTTTATCTTTTCGGGCTTCATAAAATAAGCACCGGTCGAGTACTGGGGTCGATATAATCAACTTAATTTCTCCCAGCAAATTTCAGGCCTTATGCTTATTGTAGAAAGAATTATTATCATCATCATCATCATTATTATTATTATTATTATTATTATTATTATTATTATTATTATTATTATTATTATTATTATTATTGTTATTATTATTATTATGAATTAGTGCATAAATCAGAAGCAGTTTCGATTTTAATTTCGCAAAATACCTTCTTTCGATTTCAGACATGACATCAAGAAAGCCAGCCAAAATTCCATTGATGACTTTTGAGGAGGAAGTGACCAAAATGGTAAGACATAATTTTGGTTTCCTCGTGGTTAAAAAAAGAATAATAATAATAATCTGCGGTTGATAACTGAGATAATAAGATAGTAATGACCAACCAGCTTAGAGAATATCTGGTTCAAATTTTCCACCAGTAGGTACACAAAAGCAATGAGTGCTGTCCACCACTCTCGATGAAGACAATCAGTTGTTTAAGCAAGGGTTTCCCAAATGCATAATGCTGCACTTTAGGGCAGTGGTTCACAATATTCTCACTATAAAAAAACCCTTTTATTTAAACACACACATGCACACACGCACACACACATGCATACATATATCTAACTACGACGGGATTCCACACAGTTTCCGTCTACTAAATTACGTATGTTTCTATTTGCACGGACACACATGAATACATATACGATGCTTATCCATTTCCGTCTCTTTGCAGAAGCAGGAATCTCTCTCGCAGCTTTGCCATCATGTCGAAGAAGAAAGAACGAGCGATTCGTTTCCGGTGAATTTCTTGGAACCACGCCAATTGAATGATCTCGAGAAATCCGACCCACGGTGGGATTTTCTACAGTTGGCACTTGAAGAGCGTAGAATCGAAGTGCAAACGTGCTGTGGGATTACGGTAAGACATTGGTTCTATCCATTCTCTCTCTTCCTCTGTCTTTCTCTTTTCCTTTCTCTCTCTCTCTCTCTATCTCCCTCTCCACACACACGTATATATACACACGTACATACAAACACACATTGAAACACATTAAACGTGCAATTTTGCATTCATAGAATACCTAAAATCTGTCCCTTTCTCCCCGACTCTCTCTCTCTTTTTCTCTCTCTCTCCCTCTTTCTCCCCGACTCTCTCTCTCGTTTTCTCTCTCTTTCTCTCTCTCTCTCGCCCAATCTCTCATTCTATCCCTCTCTTGCTACTTTTCTTCTTTTCTTTCTTTGCGCGTGTGTATGTGTATATGTGCATTAATACATACATACAAATATATATATATATACATCTTGTAAAAGCTATCTATCTCTGCCTATCTGTCTGCTACCCGTCTGTCTGTCTATCTATCTATCTCTCTATCTCTCTTTATATATATATAATATATATATATATATATAATATATATATATATATATATATTATATATATATATATATATGCACTCGAGTGTTAAAGAACACCGCGTATCACAATAATGGCGAAATATCGGTATCTACCATCCTTGGTCATTCGAAGCGAATTGTCTCGCTTGGTATCGGACATTCAGAGTTCTTTAACACTCTTCCCATCCCTCTTCTACTTGCTCTCCGCCCTGTCTTCCCTCTCTCGCTCTCTCTCTCCCTTTCTCTCACACACTCCCTCTTTCTTTCTCTCTCTTTCTCTCTCTCTGTTACCCCTTTCTCTCTCACTCTCCCTCTCTCTTAAAAATGTCTTTTTTACCAATGCCAACCACAGGACACTTTCAATCGTCAAGAATGTTTTGAGGATATCCGTAGAAACAGGATTGACCAGTTGTGTGGTGATGGGTACCCGGCCGTACCATACGCCAAACATCGTGAATCCTGGATGAGTACCCGACAAGAAACGTGCTGCTATGAACTTGGTAAGAAGCTACTTTTGAGGCTGTCAAGTATAGAATCTTAAAGAAAGTTTTTAAATATTGTTTCTTATTTCTTTATTGCCCACAAGGGGCTAAACATAGAGGGGACAAACAAGAACAAAAGGATTAAGTTGATTACATATCTACCCTAGGTAGTAACTGGTACTTAATTTATCGAATCCGAAAGGAGGAAAGGCAAAGTCGACCTCGGCGGAATTTGAACTCAGAACGTAACAGCAGACGAAATACCGCTAAGCATTTCGCCCGGCGTGCTAACGATTCTGCCAGCTCACTTTCTGTTGTTGTT
>NW_021835920.1:15000-17500 GCF_006345805.1 Octopus sinensis | reverse complement strand
TATACATACATATATATATATATATATATAGTTAAAATTTACAGAAAACAAAAGACGAAGACAGGTGTAGGAACAAAAGGCATGTGTATTAGTTTGACGCTGGCGAAAATGAAAAAGTCTTTTACGTTTCGAGCCTACGCTCTTCAATGAAGAGATAGGAATAAGAGAAAATAAAAACAGAGAGAGAATGAAAAAAAACTTGTCAGTGTGTGTGTGTATGCATATATGTGTATATGTATATATGCACGGTGTGTGTGTGCGTTTGCGTATCTATGCATTTATGAACGTGTGTTTGATTTTTGTTGCTAATTTCTTCATCAAACATCAACAAAATAAAATATATTTATATCAACGAAAGAAAAGTAATAATATATGCCGAGACAAAACCTTTTCATATATATATATATATATATATATATATATATATATAATTATAACAATAATTTTGGAGACATATTTTTGTAGAGAAAAGAAATAGCAGTCTTTTGGCTGCTATTTCTATAATTTTCGGTATGTGGTCAAGCAACTTGTTGCTAAACCCCTATTGTTATAATTATATATATATATAAAAAAACTTTTTGTGTAAGTTTTTACCGAATATGGTTCTTTTCCATACCGAAAAACTACTAGGTGAAATTTGTTGATTTTATTAAATTAATAATTTTTCACACTATATCTGTAAAGATTATATATATATCTATGCATGTATATTTATATACGATCTATAACTGAGCATTGTTATTTAACTAATGTGTTTATAGCTATTATTTTGTTGTTGGTTGTTGACTATATTGCATTCTTATTCTTGCTGTTGTTCTTGTTGATATTGTTTATTTAAATGTATTTTGTGTGTCTTGACAAAAGAAAAAAAAAAAAACACAAAATAGAAACGAACAAAAAACAAAAAAATGTGCATATCTTGCATTTAGGCCAGAGATTTAAGTCTGAGTGGCCGAAAGGAAAACAAACTTTTACTGATGTCCGAAAACGGGGAACCGAAACTGAAGCATTCTAGTCGCGATCCAGCTGTGTTCACCCCGGGTCGGTCAAGGGACGATGTGCGAAACCAGGTTAAAGACACGGATCGTTATACGGGTGGGAAAAATAACGCCAATCTGAAAGATGACCACCATCTTGTTCCACTGGTTTCTAAAAGATTGAAAGGTACGGTGTACCCCGGTTTAACATAAAAAAAAAGAAAAATATATACGAATATGTATGTAGTGTATATATGAATTCATATATATATATGAATATACATACATTATATATGTATATATAAATGAAATATAATATATATATATATATATATATATATATATATATATATTATTTATATATATGTATATATATATATACATATATTCATCTGCTTATATATATATATATTTGTAATATATACGTATTTGTTTTGTTTATATTATTCATGTTCATTGTTTGTTTAGATGTAAACAGTTATTTTGTAATGTATGTTTCTTTCGTGGTAGTGTTAAAGTACACGCACACACACACAACCATACACAAACGCACAAATGTACATAGTGAAACATACATAGACATACACACACACTTACACACACACGTACACACGGCCATATACGTAATGTATGCCTCTGATCGAGCAAGCATGTTCAAGCACATACACACACGCATACAAATCTATGTAATAGATGTATAGGTATGTATGCATATATGTATGTATGCATATATGTATGCATGCATACATACATACACGCATGCAGTTCCATCAGATGATGTCAGTTGGTCATCTTCGAACCGAAGGACGAACATTATTATGTATGCATATATGTATGTATGCATATATGTATGCATGCATACATACATACACGCATGCATACATACATACAGACATACATGCATACATACATACAGACACACATACTTAAATACATACATATTTATTTTTCGTTAGACTTTTTTTAATTTGTAGTAATAATAATATATGTACTTGTATTTCATCTTAGCAATGGTATATATAAAATAACGATAATAATAAAACTGAATGCTAATTAATTATTATTACAATTACATCTATAATAACGCTAATTGCACATGACCCCTCTCTTCGATAAAGATCAACTAACGCATGTTCCCTTTCGGGGTTGGCATATTTTACAGGCTCTCAAGATGCCAGTTTCTGTTGCACTGAAGGACTTCGAGTCGGTCAACGTTTACCCACATTTGGTTCAAGGGTGACCCTACGTAAATTCTGTAATATTGTGCGCACCCAATACCAAGATGCGAATTTTCAAAGGGACCAATCAGCGTGTTCGAAGGCCTTTCTTAACTGCTGCATCCAATCAGCAAACAGGTAGGAATTCTTCTTTTATATTCATTAATTTATTTTTATTAATTTCGTACAATTAATTATGTTGGTATTTTGGTGGTAGTGCTGGTGGTGGTGGTGATGTGTGTGTGTGTGTGTGTTGGAGTTAGTGGTTAGAGCGTCGGTCTCACAATCATGAGGTAGTGAGTTCAA
>NW_021835920.1:0-7500 GCF_006345805.1 Octopus sinensis | reverse complement strand
ACCCACGATCCCTTGACCGTGAATCCGCTGCTCTAACCACTAGGCCATGTGCCTCCACAGGGAGTTCAATTAGGCAGGATCAAATATGTATGTAATTTATCGCTCAAATTGGCAGAAGTTACAGAGTTACGGGCATCGGTATTGGCACTCATCGAAACCGGTTTCAAATTGGCTGACCGGATATATGGACTGACCGGATTTGAAACCAGTTTGCTTGGTGCCAATACACGAAACAATCCACCCTTGAGCCACATTGTACATTCTGCCGACTGAATAAGAAGAATATATGCAAAGCAATGGGGAGATAACTATACGAACAAAAGCCCGTATGTACCTTGTTGATATTCTTCTGACGGCTAAGCAAATGAACATTCGTTTATTTGTGTAGGGGATAGCTGTTGTGAATGTTCAACAGATTTTGGTGATAGAACATAAGGTAATGGAGTGGTTCTGCAAGGGAAACTACTTAATGTGAGTAATCTCCCTTGAATACATTTTTTAATATTTTATTTAATGTATCTGAAGGAAACAAATCTATCTATCTTTCCTCTTCCCCTTTTTTCCTCTTTTTCTTCTTTCTTTTTTCTTTTCTTTTGATTCTTTTCCTTTTTGTCTTTTTTTCTTTTTTCCGTTTTACGATCCCTTTTGGTCGAAAACCTACGCCACTTTTTTTTTCATCCCCCAAAAGAAAAGCTCTACCTTGTAATTTGTCCCATCTGTGTGCAGCCCTGTGTGGCCAATAAAGAAACTTATCTATCTATCTATCTATCTATCTATCTATCTATCTATCTATCTATCTATCTATCTATCTATCTATCTATCTATCTATTTGCTTGTATGCCAGTCCGATATGTATTAGACACAAGCTCATATTTCACCCCACACTCAAATATACACACACTCCGCTCTTCCCCCTCTCTCTGTGTCTCTATCACTGTCTCTGTCTTTCTCACTGTCTCTACCTGTCTATCTGCCTTCTTCCCACCTTTCTCTCTCTCCCTCTCTCTCTGTCTCTCTCTCTCTCCCTCTCTTTCTCTCTCTCCCTCTCTTTCTCTCTCTCCCTCTCTTTCGCTCTCTCTCTCTCTCTCTATTTCTCTCTCTCTCACATTCATTCTACATGTATGTACTGAATGGAGCTGTGTGACAATTACGCAAAATACATGACTACACGCAATTCCCACGCTTGGAAGTGTTCCTGAAAGATTTACCCAAAAAAGGAATACCGCATTTTCCAATCATTTCCAAGTTGATTGTTTTCCACCTGACAGGTAGCAAATGACTTTTGTCTTATTGAACCCCATGATAGAGAGAGATTTTGGCGAGTTCTGCGATTCTGTAAAGCAGAGAGATACAAGTAGAATAAAGAAACACACACACGTACACACACAGAGGCATACACACATATGCAAGGGAGCGTGTGCGTGTGTGGGAGAGAGAGAAGGAGAAAAGAGAGCGATGGAGAGAGAGGGAGAGAGGGAGAGAGAGGAGGAGACAGGAGAGAAAGGAGAGAGAGAAGAAGAGTGCTTTAGGGAGGTGGGTCAACGACAGGGAGTGCTCGATAGGTAGGGAATCGACAAGAATTACTCGAAAGGAGGAATACAGACCACATTCTGAAAGGTGGGGCAGAAATACCGACCTCATTCTGTAAGGTGCAGCAGAAATACAGACCACATTCTGAAAGGTGGGGCAGAAATACCGACCTCATTCTGTAAGGTGCAGCAGAAATACAGACCACATTCTGAAAGGTGCGGCAGAAATAACGACCACATTCTGAAAGGGGCGGCAGAAATACCGACCACATTCTGCAAGGTGCGGCAGAAATACCGACCACATTCTGTAAGGTGCGGCATAAATACAACCACATTCTGTAAGGTGCGGCATAAATACAGACCACATTCTGCTAGGTGCGGCAGAAATACCGACCACATTCTGTAAGGTGCGGCAGAAATATCGACCGAATTCTGTAAGGTGCGGCAGAAATACAGACCACATTATGAAAGGTGCGGCAAAAATACCGACCACATTCTGCAAGGTGCGGCAGAAATACAGACCACATTCTGCAAGGTGCAGCAGGAATACCGACAACATTCTGTAACGTGCGGCAGAAATACCGATTACATTCTGTAAGGTGCGGCAGAAATACAGACAACATTCTGAAAGGTGCGGCAGAAATACCGACCACATTCTGTAAGGTGCGGCAGAAATACCGACCACATTCTGTAAGGTGCGGCAGAAATACCGAAACATTCTGTAAGGTGCGGCAGTAATACCGATTACATTCTGTAAGGTGCGGCAGAAATACCGACCACATTCTGTAAGGTTCGGCAGAAATACCGACAACATTCTGTAAGGTGCGGCAGAAATACAGACCACATCCTGCAAGGTGCGGCAGAAATACCGACCACATTCTGTAAGGTGCGGCAGAAATACCGACAACATTCTGTAAGGTGCGGCAGTAATACCGATTACATTCTGTAAGGTGCGGCAGAAATACCGACAACATTCTGTAAGGTGCGGCAGAAATACCGACAACATTCTGTAAGGTGCGGCAGAAATACAGACCACATCCTGCAAGGGGCGGCAGAAATACCGACCACATTCTGTAAGGTGCGGCAGAAATACCGACAACATTCTTTAAGGTGCGGCAGAAATATCGACCGAATTCTGTAATGTGCGGCAGAAATACAGACCACATTCTGAAAGGTGCGGCAGAAATACCGACCACATTCTGTACGGTGCGTCAGAAATACAGACCACATTCTGTAAGGTGCGGCAGAAATACCGACCACATTCTGTAAATTGCGGCAGAAATACCGACCACATTCTGTAAATTGCGGTAGAAATACTGACCACATCCTGCAAGGTGCGGCAGAAATACTGACCACATTCTGCTAGGTGCGGGAGAAATACCGACCACATTCTGCTAGGTGCGGGAGAAATACCGACCACATTCTGCTAGGTGCGGCAGAAATACCGACCACATTCTGCTAGGTGCGGGAGAAATACCGACAACATTCTACTAGGTGCACCGTACGGAATGTTGTCGGTATTTCTGCCGCACCTAGCAGAAAGTGGTCGGTATTTCTGCCGCACCTAGCAGAATGTGGTCGGTATTTCTGCCGCACCTAGCAGAATGTGGTCGGTATTTCTGCCGCACGTATCAGAATGTGGTCGGTATTTCTGCCGCACGTATCAGAATGTGGTCGGTATTTCTGCTGCACCTAGCAGAATGTGGTCGGTATTTCTGCCGCACCTAGCAGAATGTGGTCGGTATCTCTGCCGCACCTAGCAGAATGTGGTCTGTATTTCTGCCGTACCTTGCAGAATGTGGTCGGTATTTCTGCCGCACCTAGCAGAATGTGGTCGGTATTTCTGCCGCACCTTACAGAATGTGGTCTATATTTCTGCCGCATCTTACAGAATGTGCTCTGTATTTCTGCCGCACCTTACAGAATTCGGTCGATATTTCTGCCGCACCTTGCAGAATGTGGTCGGTATTTCTGCCGCACCTTACCCAATGTGGTCGGTATTTCTGCCGCACCTAACAGAATGTGGTCGGTATTTCTGTCACAACTTGCAAGATGTGATCAGTATTTCTGCCGCACATTGCAGAATGTGGTCGTTATTTCTGCCACACCTTGCAGGATGTGGTCGGTATTTCTGCCGCACCTCGCAGAATGTGGTCTGTAATTCTGCCGCACCTTGCAGAATGTGGTCGGTATTTCTGCCGCACCTTGCAATATGTGGACAGTATTTCTGCCGCACCTAGCAGAATGTGGTCGGTATAATTCTGCCACACCTTAGAGAATGTAGTTGGTATTTCTGCCGCACCTTACAGAATGTGGTCTGTATTTCTGCCGCACCTTGCAGAATGTGGTCGGTATTTCTGCCGCAACTTACAGAATGTTGTCTCTATTTCTGCCGCACCTTACAGAATGTGGTCGGTATTTCTGCCGCACCTTACAGGATGTGGTCTGTATTTCTACCGCATCTTACAGAATGTGGTCTGTATTTCTGCCGCACATTACAGAATTCGGTCGATATTTCTGCCGCACCTTGCAGAATGTGTTCGGGAATTCTGCCGCGCCTTACCCAATGTGGTCGGTATTTCTGCCGCACCTTGCAGAATGTGGTCGTTATTTCTGCCGCACCTTGCAGGATGTGGTCAGTATTTCTGCCGCACCTAGCAGAATGTGGTCAGTATTTCTGCCGCACCTTACAGAATGTGTTCTGTATTTCTACCGCATCTTACACAATGTTGTCGGTATTTCTGCCACACCTTGCAGAATGTGGTCGGTATTTCTGCCGCACCTGGCAGAATGTGGTCGGTATTTCTGCCGCACCTTGCAATATGAGGACAGTATTTCTGCCGCACCTAGCAGAATGTGGTCGATATTTCTGCCGAACCTTACAGAATGTAGTTGGTATTTATGCCGCACCTTACATAATGTGGTCTGTATTTCTGCCGCAACTTACATAATGTTGTCTCTATTTCTGCCGCACCTTACAGAATGTGGTCGGTATTTCTGCCGCACCTTACAGAATGTGGTCTGTATTTCTACCGCACCTTACAGAATTCGGTCGATATATCTGCCACACTTTGGAGAATGTGGTCGGTATTTCTGCCGCACCTTACAGAATGTGGTCTGTATTTCTGCCGCACCTTACAGAATTTCGGTCGATATTTCTGCCGCACTTTGGAGAATGTGGTCGTTATTTCTGCCGCACCTTACCCAATGTGGTCGGTATTTCTGCCGCACCTTACAGAATGTGGTCGGTATTTCTGTCGCACCTTGCAGGATGTGGTCAGTATTTCTGCCGCACCTTACAGAATGTGTTCTATATTTCTGCCGCACCTTACAGAATATGGTCGGCATTTCTGCCGCACCTTTCAGAATGTGGTCTGTATTTCTGCCCCACATTACAGAATTCGGTCGATATTTCTGCCGCACCTTACAGAATGTGGTCGGTATTTCTGCCGCACCTTGCAGAATGTGGTCTTTATTTCTGCCCCACCTTACAGAATTCGGTCGATATTAGTTCGGTATTTCTGCCGCACTTTACAGAATGTGGTCTGTATTTCTGACGACGACATTCTGTAAGGTGCGGCAGAAATACCGACCAGATTCTGTAAGGTGCGGCAGAAATACAGACCACATTCTGTAAGGTGCGGCAGAAATACCGACAACATTCTGCTAGGTGCGGCAGAAATAACGACCACACTCTGTAAGGTGCTGCAGAAATAAAGACCACATTCTGTAAGGTGCGGCAGAAATACCGACCACACTCTCTAAGGTGCGGCAGAAATAAAGACCACATTCTGTAAGGTGCGGCAGAAATACCGACCACATTCTCTAAGGTGCGGCAGAAATACAGGCCACATTCTGCTAGGTGCGGTAGAAATACTGACCACATCCTGCAAGGTGCGGCAGAAATACCGACCACATTCTGTAAGGTGCGACAGAAATACCGACCACATTCTGCTAGGTGCGGGAGAAATACCGACCACATTCTACTAGGTGCACCTAACGGAATGTTGTCGTTATTTCTGCCGCACCTAGCAGAATGTTGTCGGTATTTCTGCCGCACCTAGCAGAATGTGGTCGGTATTTCTGCCGCACCTAGCAGAATATGGTCGGTATTTCTGCCGCACCTATCAGAATATGGTCGGTATTTCTGCCGCTCCTAGCAGAATGTGGTCGGTATTTCTGCCGCACCTAGCAGAATGTGGTCGGTATTTCTGCCGTACCTTGCAGAATATGGTCGGTATTTCTGCCGCACCTTACAGACTGTGGTCGGTATTTCTGCCGCACCTAGCAGAATGTGGTCGGTATTTCTGCCGTACCTTGCAGAATGTGGTCGGTATTTCTGCCGCACCTAGGAGAATGTGGTCGGTATTTCTGCCGCACCTAGCAGAATGTGGTCGGTATTTCTGCCGCACCTAGCAGAATGTGGTCGGTATTTCTGCCGCACCTAGCAGAATGTGGTCGGTATTTCTGCCGCACCTAGCAGAATGTGGTCTGTATTACTGCCGCACCTTGCAGTATGTGGTCGGTATTTCTGCCACACCTAGCAGGATGTGGACAGTATTTCTGCCGCACCTAGCAGAATGTGGTCGGTATATCTGTCGCCCCCTTACAGAATGTGGTCGGTATTTCTGCCGCATCTAGCAGAATGTGGTCGGTGTTTCTGCCGCACCTTACATAATGTGGTCGGTATTTCTGCCGCACCTTGCAGGATGGGGTCGGTATTTCTAGCGCAACTTGCAGGATGTGGTCTGTATTTCTGACGCAACTTACAGAATGTTGTCTGTATTTATGCCGTATCTTGCAGAATGTTGTCTGTATTTCTGCCGTATCTTACAGAATGTTGTCTGTATTTCTGCCGCACCTTACAGAATGTGGTCGGTATTTCTGCCGCACCTTACAGAATGTGGTCGGTATTTCTGCCGCACCTTACAGAATGTGGTCTATATTTCTGCCGCATCTTACAGAATGTGGTCTGTATATCTGCCGTATCTTGCAGAATGTGGTCTGTATTTCTGCCGCACCTTGCAGGATGTGGTCTGTAATTCTGCCGCACCTTGCAGAATGTGGTCGGTATTTCTGCCGCACCTTGCAGAATGTGGTCGGTATTTCTCCCGCACCTTACAGAATGTGGTCGGTATTTCTGCCGCATCTTACAGAATGTTGCCTGTATTTCTGCCGCATCTTACAGAATGTGGTCGGTATTTCTGCTGCATCTTACAGAATTCGGTTGATAATTCTGCCGCACCTTGCAGAATGTGGTCGGTATTTCTGCCATACCTTGCAGAATGTGATCGGTATTTCTGCCGCATCTTACAGAATGTGGTCTGTATTTCTGCCGCATCTTACAGAATGTTGTCTGTATTTCTGCCGCACCTTGCAGAATGTGGTCTGTATTTCTGCCGCACCTTACAGAATGTGGACGGTATTTCTGCCGCATCTTACAGAAATCGGTTGATATTTCTGCCGCACCTTGCAGAATGTGGTCGGTATTTCTACCGCACCTTACAGAATGTGGTCGGTATTTCTGCCGCACCTTGCAGGATGTGGTCAGTATTTCTGCCATAACTTGCAGGATGTGTCGGTTATTTCTGCTGTAACTTACAGAATGTGGTCGGTATTTCTGCCGCACTTGCAGGATGTGGTCAGTATTTCTGCCATACCTTGCAGGATGTTGTCTGTATTTCTGCCACAACTTACAGAATGTGGTCGGTATCTCTGCCGCACCTTGCAGAATGTAGTCGGTATATCTGCCGCACCTTACAGAATGTGGTCTGTATTTCTGCCGCACCTTACAGAACGTGGTCTGTATTTCTGCCGCACCTTACAGAATGTGGTCGGTATTTCTGCCGCAACTTGCAGAATGTGGTCGGTATTTCTGCCGCATCTTAGAGGATGTGGTCAGTATTTCTGCCGCACCTAGCAGAATGTGTTCTGTATTTCTGCCGCACCTTACAGAATGTGGTCGATATTT
>NW_021835919.1:50000-54376 GCF_006345805.1 Octopus sinensis | reverse complement strand
TTTGTTGTCATTGTTATCACCATCATTTGTGAAGGCACATGGCTCATTGGTTCGGGTAATGAGCTCACAATTGTAAGGTCATGAGTTCAAATCCCAGCGGTTCCTTGTGTCCTTGAACAAGACACTTTTATTTCACATTGCTCCTGTCCCCTCAGCTTACAAAAGAAGAGTAGTGCCTGTATCCTAAAGGGCCAGCCTTCTCACGTTCGGTGTCATGCTGAATCTCACAGAGAAGGCCGTTAAGAGTACATATGCCTGTGGAGTACTCAAGCACTTATATGTTAATTTCCTGAGCGGGGGCTGTTCCGTTGATCGGACGAACTGGAACACTTGTCATCGCAGCCGACAAAGTGGCGGTTCTTTTTTTTTTGTTTCTTTTGTTGTCATCATTATTTATTATTGAACTCAATTGTGTTCAATCACTCTTCCAAGATCCCAACCTGTTTGGGAGACATATTTGTTATTTGTTCGATTATGCTTGTGTGTGTGTGTGATTGAGTAGTGGGCGTGTGAGTGTGTGTGTATGTGTGTGCGTTTGTCTGTGCTTTCGTGTGATTAAGTGATGTGTGAGTATGTGCGTGTGTGTGTCTGTGTGTGTGTTTGTCTGTGCTTGTGTGTGATTAAGTGATGTGTGGGTGTGTGTGATAGTGTGTGTGTGTGTATGTGTTGCACTTGTCTGGGTTTGTGTGTGATTAAGCGGTGTATGTGTGTGTGTATATATTTGTGTGTGTATGTGCGTGTGTCCGCATGTCTGTGTCTGTGCCCGATTAAGTTGTGTGTTTGTGTGTGCTTGTCTGTGCTTATGTGTGATTAAGAGATGTGTGTGTGTGTATGCATGCACTTGTCTGGGTTTGTGCGTGATTAAGTGGTGTGTGTGTGTGTGTGTGTGTGATGCGTAGGTAACGAATGTCTGTTTGCTTAACACTTACCTCCCTTTGTCAGTTTGCAATGTAACGGTATTGACTTAGTGCTTTACATTGATGCTCAAGCATAGATCGTGTTAAACAAATATATGCATACAGATATATGTGTGTGTGTGTGTGTGTGTGTGTGTGTGTGTTTGTGCGCGCGTGTATATTCACAAATGTGTACAAATGAAAACGAGCAAAGAAAAATAAAATCAGAGTGGCCTGTATTTGAACAGCAATCATGGAGAAGTATATATAGGCGCAGGAGTGGCTGTGTGGTAAGTAGCTTGTTTACTAACCACATGGTTCCGGGTTCAGTCCCACTGCGTGGCATCTTGGGCAAGTGTCTTCTGCTATAGCCCTGGGCCGACCAATGCCTTGTGAGTGGATTTGGTAGACGGAAACTGAAAGAAGCCCGTCATATATATGTATATATATATATATATGTATATATATATGTGTGTGTATGTGTTTGTGTGTCTGTGTTTGTCCCCCTAGCATTGCTTGACAACGATGCTGGTGTGTTTATGTCCCCGTTACTTAGCGGTTCAGCAAAAGAGACTGATAGAATAAGTACTGGACTTACAAAGAATAAGTCCCGGGGTCGATTTGCTCGACTAAAAGGCGGTGCTCCAGCATGGCCGCAGTCAAATGACTGAAACAAGTAAAAGAGAGTAAAGAGTATTTGTGCTTTCTGGCAAGCTGCAGAAAAAGTCTAAGCTTCAATAGAACACGATCTAAAAATCAAACACCGTTTTCATGCTGTTTGGTGTACAAAATATTGGTTATTTGCCAGTCGCCATGTGAACGATCAGTAAAATGTCTCACCTGAGATTAATTAATTTCAATACTTTTGCTCAAATCTGATATTGTTTCCAGTCCAGACTTATTACCGACATCATATCGCACTTAATTAGCTTTTACAATGAAGCTGTCCCAAGCTGATTAGCAAAGTGTCATGCACTGCCTCACTACATCCTCTTTGACCCCATAGACATGCTGACTCCCTTATCTTTCTCCCTCTCTCCCCTTATCACTCTCTCTCCCCTCACCTCTGTCTCTTTCTTACCTGGTTGTATAATTAAGAAGCTTGCTTTTCAGTCGTTTGATTTTGATTTCAGTCTTAGTGAAGTGTCCCCTACTATAACCCTGCACTGTATTTGGTTGACGGAAATTCTGTGGAAACCCATTTCTTCTCTCTCTAACAAAGCCTCCAAAAATTCACCATGTATACACACACACACACATACACAAATATACATACACACACACACATATGCATTCAAAATAATAAAAACACCCTCTTCCAGGTCTTTTTCATCTGGAACTTACATATACATAAAAGGCATGAATTTGCTGTAAATAAATCATTCATGATGAATCTCTCAAAGAGAGATGAAAGAGCTAATTGAATAATTATCCAAAATCCTGACTACCCACTTTTTCTAGATATATAAAATCTGTATAGCACTTCAAACAATCTACATACACAGACATGCTTGTGTGCACACATACGTACATGCATACATACGTACATATAAACATACATACATACACACACATATATATAAGGAGTGGCTGTGTGGTAAGTAGCTTGCTTACAAACCACATGGTTCCGGACTCAGTCACACTGCGTGGCACCTTGGGCAAGTGTGTCTTCTACTATAGCCTCGGGCCGACCAAAGCCTTCGAGTAGATTTGGTAGATAGAAACTGAAAGAAGCTCATTGTATATATGTGTGTGTGTGTTTGTTCCCCCAACATTGCTTGACAACCAATGCTGGTGTGTTCACATCTCCATAACTTAGCAGTTCAGCAAAAGAGACTGATAGAATAAGTACTAGGCTTACAAAGAATAAGTCCTGGGGTCGATTTGCCCGACTAAAAGCTGTGCTCCAGCATGGCCAAAGTCAAATGACTAAAACAAATAAAAGAGTAAAAGAGTATATATATATATATATATACACACACACATACACATATATATACCCACATGTATGCACATAAACATATATATATACACACACACTCACACAACTGTATATAAGTGGAGGGGACTTGTTATTCATTCAGAAAGTGTCAGAATTTGTTCTCAGAGAATTTCCACGATTCCACCATCCCTGATTATAATCCCGTGAATCATTATATGTAGGGGTCACAGCTGCTTCACTTGCGACACCAAATCACTTTGGGTTCAATCCCATTGTGCTGCACCTTGGGCAAGTGTCTTCTTTTATAACCCTGGTCTGACCATTGCCTTAAGAATGAATTTGGTTGACAGAAATTGCATGGATGCTTGTCATATTTGGGTGTGGAAACTGTGCAGAAACCAATCAGTTTGGTGTGGAAAATATGTGGAAGCCTTAAGAGTGAATCTGCTATGGAAACTGCATGGAAGCCTGTTGTATATATATATATATGTATGTATGTATGTATGTATGTATGTATGTATGTATGTATGTATGTATGTATGTATGTATGCATGCATGCATGCATGCATGTATGTATGTATGTATGTATGCATGCATGCATGCATGCATGTATGTGTGTGTAAGTATGCGTGTGTACATGTATCTTTGTGGTTGTTCCCCCTCACCACTACTTGACAACCAGTGTTGGTTTGTTTATGTCTCCATTACTTAGTAGTTTGGCGAAAAAAAAGACTGGCAGAATAAGTAGCAGACTTTAAAAAGAAAAATATAGTAGGGTTGATTCATTTGACTAAAGCCCTTGGTTGGATTGAGGCTATGGGGCTACAATAGAAGACACTTGCCCCAAGGTGAGATTGAACCCAAAACCATGCAGTTTAAAGCAAGCTCCTTAACCAATCGGCCAACCCTTGCACAATATACTGATTCAGTATATTTTATTTGGTGGCAGGTTCTGCTCAGTCCTGGTTGACCTGGGGTTAAATAACAACATGAACAATCTGTTACTTCAACACTTACTGTAGCAACATTGCAATGACTTCAAATCGTTGTACTACTTCCATCACAACCACCACCACCACTCAACAACCACTTCCGACTACTACCACTACAACCACCAACAAATACTACAACCACCACCATCACCACTACTACAACTGCCACCAGAAGCACCACTACCAATAACCACCACCACCACCACCACCTCAGTCCCTATTAACTCCTACCTATGGCCCCCCCCACCCCACCCCCCCAACAACTAACTGGCACCAATTAGAAAAGCTTCCTCATTATGTCTCATAAGACCATGATGGCAGCAGCAGCAACCACCACCACCACCACCACCACCACCACCACCACCGCCACCACCACCACCGCCACCACCGCCACCACCACCACCACCACCACCGCCACCACCACCACCGCCACCACCACCACCACCGCCGCCGCCACCACCACCACCACCACCACCCGCCGCCACCACCCACCACCACACCACCACCACCGCCGCCACCACCACCACCACCACTACGCCACCACCA
>NW_021835919.1:32500-45000 GCF_006345805.1 Octopus sinensis | reverse complement strand
GGTTCCTATGTTTTCGCTATCAGAGATTTGGATTTTGCCCCAAAAAAGACCTTTTCAAAATTTTACTTCCCCCACTCCCCATCCTAATTTTTAAACTTTTTTCGAAAATTTTTTGGTAATCCATTTGGAAAAACAGAAATTATGAATCTTTTAAAATTTTGT
Organism: Octopus sinensis; assembly: GCF_006345805.1. Taxonomy (NCBI): domain Eukaryota; kingdom Metazoa; phylum Mollusca; class Cephalopoda; order Octopoda; family Octopodidae; genus Octopus; species Octopus sinensis. The sequence continues at coordinate 44,838 of NW_021835919.1, read as the reverse complement.
TTTTTAATTTTTCTTAAAGAAACACTTAAATCCCTGCCTCCAACCTCCACCCATCATCTCCCCATTTTCAAAAAGCTAAAAATGTCAGAATGATTCACTTTTATCTTTTATGAAAGTGGGGAAGTTCTTTCAGAAATAATGTCATCCAGCTGTTGTCTCTAGCATATCGGGTTTTCTGGTGATGGTTTGATATTTTTAACGTCTGCCATTTCAGTAGAATCCTATGCATGCATGAAACATCAGACGAAAGGGAAACATTCTGTGGTTTTAGCTTTTTGAAAGCAGAGAGGTGATGGGTGGGCAAGGTGGGGGAAGGGGCATTGAGTGTTTTAAGAAAATTAAAAATTAAAAAAAATTCAGATTTGTAACCTTTGTGTTTTTCTATGTGGATTAAAAGAAAATTGGAAAAAAACTTAAGAATTAAGAAATTGAGGTGGGGCAAGTGGGGAAATAAAAATTTTGAAAACGTGATTTTGGGGGAAAATCATAGTTTCCTATATCGCAAACATAGAAATCTGAAGAAATATTTTGAAAAAAATAAAAAAGCAGAAGTGGATGGTACAGAAAATCTGCCAGTAATTGTGCCAAAAAAGCATGGATTTAGGTTATTCTCCGTTGAGAAATAGGGTTTTGTGCATCAAAAATGCATTCATAACTCTCCTTGTACATTGCTGCATTTTTTGACATCAAAACCATTAAAATTGGCAACGTAGATTAAAAGCAAATCAGAATATTACCTGAAAATGACTTCAAAATTGTGTGACCCGACCTTGTTTTTGAGGTTAGTTTTGTAGTAAAAAAGAGTTGGTGTGCAATCTTTTGATACCTCATACATCAAAATTGGCAACTCAGTTTTCCAACCCACAAGACTTTGGTTGGTCTGAGACAATAGTAGAAGACACTTGCCCAAGGTGCCATCATCATCATCATCTTTTGATGTCTGTTTTCCATGATGACTTGGGTTGGATGGTTTGGCAGGAGCTGGGAAGGCACAAGACTCCTACTTTTTTGAATTGCAAAGTCTTTGATCAGATCCTCAAAATTAATCTTAGGCAACACATCTGCATCTATACTTAGTAGAGATAAAGGCATCCCGAATGTTATTTTAGCAAGTTGAAAGTAATTTCTTTTGTGCTGTAAACCATATACCATTTCTGTGGTGCCCCCTTCTTCCCTTGATGCCCTAAGCACATGCTTACTTTGCTAAATGGTGAATCCAGTACTGCCCGGACCCTTATTTTTTAGCGGTCAACAAAGTAAAATCTAAGGATCCATGAACCGAATTTAAAATGCATTAAGCAGGTAGACAGCGCAGGAGTGGCTATGTGGTAAGTAGCTTGCTAACCAGCCACATGGTTCTGGGTTCAGTCCCACTGCATGGCATCTTGGGCAAGTGTCTTCTGCTATAGCCCCGGGCCAACCAATGCCTTGTGAGTGGATTTGGTAGACGGAAACTGAAAGAAGCCTGTCATATATATATATATATATATATGTGTGTTGTGTGTGTGTTTGTCCCCCTAGCATTGTTTGACAACCGATGCTGGTGTGTTTACGTTCCCGTCATTTAGTGGTTCGGCAAAAAGAGACCGATAGAATAAGTACTGGGCTTACAAAAGAATAAGTCCCGGGTTCGATTTGCTCGACTAAAAGGCGGTGCTCCAGCATGGCCGCAGTCAAATGACTGAAACATGTAAAAAGAAAAAAGAAAAAAAAAAGAGACAGACAGACAGACTGACCTTTCAAAAGACCTTTCCAACCCATGGGAAAATACGTTGATATAAAAAAAAGGGGGCATCAGGTCCTTTCTTAGCAGTGAAAATGTTTGGAATCGTAATTGTCATGGAAAAAAGAAACACTGCTTCATAATTTTCCCCATTTCTTCATTTTTGTTGAAAACCGATTCTTTGAATTATTAATTGCTGTCATAAAGAGTTAAGCAGACAATATTTCGCCTGCGTGGAGATATTTAATATCAATGACACCTTTGGGGTTACAAATATTGCATGTCATCACCTTGGCTGTAATTAATTCTGTCATTATTGATTTGAGAGTAAGTGGAGATCCTTTAAAGCACCTCTCAGTTTCACTGTTGCATGCTTCTCTGCTGGATCACATCCATAAATCAGGGTATTATAATTATTTTCTATAGGCATAAGAGTGGCTGTGTGGGTAAGTAGCTTGCTTCCCAACCACATGGTTCTGGGTTCAGTCCCACTGCGTGGCACCTTGGGCGAGTGTCTTCTGCTATAGCCTCAGGCTGACGGAAGCCTTGTGAGTGGATTTGAAACTGAAAGAAGCCCACCGTCAAAATGAGACCTCGTGTGTACCATTGGTGATATTTTTCCTCTGTCTGCCCTTCTCTGGATCTTTCCTTCTCCTATGTTTCCGACGAAGATCTCCGCTCGAAACGTTAGACCCTCTTCCTTTCCTTCTTTCCTGAGCGTCCAATAATACTATATTTGTTCCACGTCCTCACGTTGTTGTGTTTTTTTGTGCTTTCTTGTTTGGATTAACTATATCATCATCATCGTTTAACGTCCGTTCTCCATGCTAGCATGGGTTGGACGGTTCGATCGGGGATCTGGGAAGCCAGAAGGCTGCACCAGGCTCCAGTCTTATCTGGCAATGTTTCTACAGCAGAATGCCCTTATATATATATATATATATATATATATATATATATATATATATACATATATATATATATATAAAGATATAGATATAGGTGTAGGAGAGGCTATTTGGTAAGTAGCTTGTTTACCAACCACATAGTTCCGGGTTCAGTCCCACTGCATGGCACCTTGGGCAAGTGTCTTGTACTATAGCCTCAGGCTGACCAAAGCCTTGTGAGTGGATTTTGTAGACGGAAACTGAAAGAAGCCCATCGTCTATATGTATATACATATCTTATATGTACGTGTATGTGTATATGTTTGTGTGTCTGTGTTTGTCCCCCCACCATTGCTTGACAACTGGTGCTGGTTTGTTTACGTCCCCATAACTTAGCGGTTCAGCAAGAGAGTCCGATAGTATAAGTACTAGGCTTACAAAGAATAAGTTCTGGGGTCGATTTGCTTGATTAAAGGCGGTGCTCCAGCATGACTGAAACAAATAAAAGAAAATAAAAGTGTGTGTGTGTGTGTGTGTGTGTATTTGCTTCTTTGTCCTGACAATGTTGTAAGTGAATGTCATTCGTTTCTTTTATTCTGTGAAAACATTTTTTAATATTCCCACTGTGGGGGAATATTTCCTTGCTTGGGAACATTTAAGGGATCGGTGATAGGAAGGGCATTTGGCTGTAGAGAATCTGCCTCAATAAATGCCATCTGACAAATGCAAGCCTGGGAGAGTGGACGTTGATGATGGTGGTAGTGGTGGTGGTGATGAGGATGATGACAGTGATAATGATGATGATGTCTATGACGACAACGATGACAACATCTGAGATTACAAAGTTTCTTATTTCTTTATTGCCCACAAGGGTCTAAACACAGAGGGGACAAACAAGGACAGACAAAGGGAGTAAGTCTATTACATCAACCTCCGTGCATAATTGGTACTTATTTAATCAACTCCGAAAGGATGAAAGGCAAAGATGACCTCGGCGGAACTTGAACTCAGAACGTAACAGGAAATGAAATACCGCTAAGCATTTTGCCCAGTGTGCTAACATTTCTGCCGACTCGCCGCCTTTGTAAACAGAATTTACAAAGTTTCTTGGTGATCATTTGACCTGCTAAAAATACCAGTCAAATATCATTTTTCTGAGATTACATTTCAGTGCTTTAAATTTAGAAAACAACAAAAGGAAAAGCAAAATAAAACCCCCTAGATATTTTAGATAAATGTTGTTAGAAATAAAGCGTCTGCGTAACAAAAAAATAGGAAAAGAAAAGAAAAAGGGAAAAATTTTTAAATAACAAGATGATCATGACGACAATTCTTTTGATCACAGTTCAGATCGATCAGGGTTGACTCGGGGCTAAACAATAGAAAACTCCTGCAGAAATATATTCGTCTTTTCAAGAACTGAAGAACTTCCTCAAAAGAGGAAAATGTTCAATGTTAACCTTTGAACTTTTATTCTTACTAAAAGACCAACCGACTGACTGACTGACCAACCAACAAACCAACCAACCAACCATATTTATTTATTTGTTTATTTATTTATTTTATTTATTTACTTTGTGTCATTTATATTGTGTGAACAATAGCATTATTGGTACTGGTTTCTGACAGGCAAATCAATGGTTTGTTGTATCTATAACAATGACAAGGGAATTTCTATGCAACTTGGGCTGAACAAATATGACAAGGATTTTTGCCTGAAAGTAACAATTTTTTTTTTTTTTTTTCCTCAGTAATATTTTGTTTCTCATTGGTTTAGAACTATAGGTCCGAGTAGTTGCTCAACTTGCTAAAAATAACACCCACATCTTCCTCAAATCAACCCTTGACTGCCTAAACCCCTTTTGCAAGCAAATGATTTTTTAAATCTTTGTGGTGTGGATAAATAAGAAAGCAGGCTGGCAGAATTGCTAACACATTAGAAAAAATGCTTAGCACCACTTCTTCCCACTGTTTAAGTTCTAAGTTCAAATCCTTTCTGCAGTCATCTTTGCAGTCTCTTCTGGGTCAATAAAATAAAGAGCCAGTCAAGCACTGGGGGTTGACGTAATAAACATGCCCCCTTCTGTCAGAATTGTTGTGATCTTGGTTATTTATACATCATGAACTATTTGCTTTGAGTGGTTCCCAATTGAATGTTGCTGAAGACAACTGAATGTCTTTGTGGAGGCCTGCCTAAAGTTAGTGAGAAGATCAGGCAAAGGCAGCTGTGATTATCTGGTCACTGTGTGTGCCACCCTGAACTGGAAAGCATCCAAAGTACTTGGGTGGTTGGGAGAGCAGTTGGGCAGCAGACATCAGGATCAGGAAGGCACAAGCATGGACAGCCTGTCACAAGTCTGGAACTCCACATTGTCCAGGAAAATCAAAGCCAAGCTGTTCATTGCAATTGTCGAATCAGTGCTTTTATATGGCAACGAAACATGGACACTGACCAAAGAATTAACGAACAGGCTAAATGGATGCTGCACAAGGATGCTACGAATGGCCCTAAATATGAAATGGCAGCAACTCATGACAACTGAATGCCTTTGTGGAGGCCTGCCTAAAGTTAGTGAGAAGATCAGGCAAAGACAGCTGTGATTATCTGGTCACTGTGTGTGCCACCCTGAACTGGAAAGCATCCAAAGTAGTCTTGTGGGACCCACTTCATGGTGATGTAAGAAGAGCAAAACATTGTCACACTTACCATAGACAGCTTGATTGTGGATGCTGGCCTGGAATATATCTAGAACCTTGAGGTAGGGATACTGGACTAAGGCAGCAAGCTGGCAGAAATGTTAGCATGCCTGGTGAAATGCTTAGCGGTATTTCATCTGTCTTTACGTTCTGAGTTCAGATTTCACCGAGGTCATCTTTTCCTTTCATCCTTTCAGAGTCAATAAATCAAGTACTAGTTGCATACTAGGGTCAATCTAATCGACTGGACTCCTCCCCCAAAATTTTGGGCCTTGTGCCTAGAGAAGAAAAGAATTTTTAAGGTAGCAAGCTGGCAGAAATGTTAGCATGCCGGGTGAAATGCTTAGCAGCATTTTGTCTGACTTTACATTCTGAGTTCAAATTCTGCTGAGGTCGACTTTGCCTTTTATTCTTTTGGGGTCGATAAATTAAGTACTAGTTGCATACTAGGGTCGATCTAATCGACTGGACTCTTCCCCCAAAATTTCGGGCCTTGTGCCTAGAGAAGAAAAGAATTTTTAAGGTAGCAAGCTGGCAGAAATGTTAGCATGCCGGGTGAAATGCTTAGCAGCATTTTGTCTGACTTTACATTCTGAGTTCAAATTCTGCTGAGGTCAACTTTGCCTTTCATTCTTTTGGGGTCGATAAATTAAGTACTAGTTGCATACTAGGGTCGATTCTAATCGACTGGACTCTTCCCCCAAAATTTCGGGCCTTGTGTCTAGAGTAGAAAAGATTTTTAAGGTAGCAAGCTGGCAGAAATGTTAGCATGCCGGGTGAAATGCTTAGCGGCATTTTGTCTGACTTTACATTCTGAGTTCAATTCTTGCTGAGGTCGACTTTGCCTTTCATTCTTTTGGGGTCGATAAATTAAGTACTAGTGCATACTAGGGTCGATCTAATCGACTGGACTCTTCCCCCAAAATTTCGGGCCTTGTGCCTAGAGAAGAAAAGAATTTTTAAGGTAGCAAGCTGGCAGAAATGTTAGCATGCAGGGTGAAATGCTTAGCGGCATTTTCTGACTTTACATTCTGAGTTCAAATTCTGCTGAGGTCGACTTTGCCTTTTATTCTTTTGGGGTCGATAAATTAAGTACTAGTTGCATACTAGGGTCGATCTAATCAACTGGACCCCTCCCCCAAAATTTCGGGCCTTGTGTCTAGAGTAGAAAAGAATTTTTAAGGTAGCAAGCTGGCAGAAATGTTAGCATGCCGGGTGAAATGCTTAGCGCATTTTGTCTGACTTTACATTCTGAGTTCAAATTCTGCTGAGGTCAACTTTGCCTTTCATTCTTTTGGGGTTGATAAATTAATTACTAGTTGCATACTAGGGTCGATCTAATCGACTGGACTCTTCCCCCAAAATTTCGGGCCTTGTGTCTAGAGTAGAAAAGAATTTTTAAGGTAGCAAGCTGGCAGAATGTTAGCATCCGGTGAAATGCTTAGCGGCATTTTGTCTGACTTACATTCTGAGTTCCTGGTGAGGTCAACTTGCCTTTCATTCTTTTGGGGCGATAAATTAAGTACTAGTTGCATACTAGGGTCGATCTAATCGAATGGACTCTTCCCCCAATTTCGGGCCTTGTGTCTAGAGTGACAGAATAAGGTGCAAGCTGCAGAATGTTAGCATGCCGGGTGTGAAATGCTTAGCGGCATTTTGTTGACTTACATTCTGAGTTCAAATTCTGCTGAGGTAACTTGCCTTTCATTCTTTTGGGTGATAATTAAGTACTAGTTGCATACTAGGGTCAATCTAATCGACTGGACTCTTCCCCCAAAATTTCGGGCCTTGTGTCTAGAGTAGAAAAGAATTTTTAAGGTAGCAAGCTGGCAGAAATGTTAGCATGCCGGGTGAAATGCTTAGCGGCATTTTGTCTGACTTTACATTCTGAGTTCAAATTCTGCTGAGGTCAACTTTGCCTTTCATTCTTTTGGGGTCGATAAATTAAGTACTAGTTGCATACTAGGGTCGATCTAATCGACTGGACTCTTCCCCCAAAATTTCGGGCCTTGTGTCTAGAGTAGAAAAGAATTTTTAAGGTAGCAAGCTGGCAGAAATGTTAGCATGCCGGGTGAAATGCTTAGCGGCATTTTGTCTGACTTTACATTCTGAGTTCAAATTCTGCTGAGGTCGACTTTGCCTTTTATTCTTTTGGGGTCGATAAATTAAGTACTAGTTGCATACTAGGGTCGATCTAATCAACTGGACCCCTCCCCCAAAATTTCGGGCCTTGTGCTTAGAGTAGAAAAGGATATTGGACTGAGTGGTGTTACAGGTGGACTTTGTTGCTGCAGCTCAGGCTGGACCATGGCCATGATAATAATAATAATAATAATACATCATGGAAAGTAGATAACTGACTAAGTCCAAGGGCTTGAGAGAAAAACAAAATATAGGCAGGAAAATAATTATCAGAAAATTTGCAAGGAACACAATTTCTTTAGACAAGTCTTTTAACTACATGTAGCGAAAAAGTCTTTGTCCTGAGACAGAGTGTTGTCACCAAGATTCTGTCCTAGGACACAATCTTAGAAGTTCTGAATGGGACCTTATGTCGCTACCAAATTGCGAACAACATGTGACCTGCTTTGACCAATGGCAGCCCAGGATCCAGAAGTCCTCCTGGACTCCGCTTTATTCATTTCTATGTAGCTGACAAGTTACGTTCATTGAATGAGTCTACAAAACCTTAAGTTGCATGGAATTAAACCAAAACGTTATTGAATAATATGTGTGTGTGTGTGTTTGTCCCCAATACAACTTAAGAGTCTGATTATAAAAGGGCATGGCAGGGTGGTAAGAAGCCTGCTTCCCAACTGCATGGTTCTGGTTTCAATCCCACTGTGTTGGACTGTATCTCCTACTATAACCTCAGGCAAACCAAAACCTTGAGAATGAATTTGATTCATGGAAACTGAAAGAAGCCCATTGTATATGTGTGTGTGTGTGTGTTTACATTTGTCCCCCACCTCACTGGTCAGTAGTCAATGTTGGTGTCCTTATGATGCACCCACTGACCTACCTACTAACCTACCCATTTCCTTCCATACCCAGCTTCCCACCTGTGTAACTTAGCAGTTCGGCAAAAGATACCAACAGAATAAATATCAGGTTTTTAAAAAAAATATACTGTGTGTGATTTGTTTAGCTAAAATTCTTTAAGGCAGTGCCCCAGTATGGCCACAGTGTAATGACTGAAGCAAGTAAGAGATAAAAGATATATAGGCTCAGGCATGGCTGTGTGGTAAGAAGATTGCTTCCCAACCACATGGTTCTGGGTTCAGTCCCACCGCGTGGCACCTTGGGTAAGTGCCGTCTACTTTAGCCTCAGGCTGACCAAAGCATTGTGAGTGGATTTGGCATATGGAAACCGAAAGAAGCCCATCGTATATATATATGTATGTATGTATATTTATGTGTGTCTGTATCCCCCCCCCCATCGCTTGACAACTGATGTTGGTGTGTTTATGTCACCATAACTTAGCAGTTCAGCAAAAGAGACCGATAGAGCAAGTGCCAGGCTTACAAAGAATAAGTCCTGAGGTCAAGTTCTTTGACAAAACCAATTTAAGGCGGTGCTCCAGCATGACCGCAGTGAGGTAGATGAAACAAGTAAAAAATTAAGAAAATATATATATACAATGGGATTCTCTCTACCAAACCAAATTCAAACTACAAGGCCTGGCGCCATAGCAGAAGATACTTGCCCAGAGCATCACACAGTGGGACTGAACCTAAAGCTATGTGGTCATAAAACAAGCTTGTTAACCACACAGCCAAAATCTTTTTTTGCCTTGCACAACTTTTAAAGAAATTGAAGCATTTTGTCAAAAGGTGAAGTTGTTCAGTTTTTAAACTTTAAAGTCTTTTTTTTGTATTCCTAAAGGCCGATGCACCCACTGACCTACCTACTAACCTACCTGTTTCCTTCCCTGCCCAGCTTCCCACCTGTCTATCCATCTATCAATGAATATAAGCTTAGCACTCACTGGCAATACTTTTTGAGCCTGGAACGTGCGTACATAGTCAACCACATACGCATATACACAGTCAAACAAACACCATAATTACTCACATACATACATATTCAGATACCTGCATACATGCATATATATATATATATATAAACCCACACATATATATGTGTGTAGATATATATTATATATATATATATATATATATATTATATATATATATATATACCGGAGTATATATATACTGGAGTAAACACATAAATGTGAAACAAGGTGGAAAAAAGAGTACTCAAATACCAGTGGTAGAGTAATATGCTTTATTTTTTGCTACCAAAAACTGTCCGATGAACGGCAACGGGAAACTCAGAGTAACAGGTTTTGTTGAATTTTCTGCTGCTTTAAATAAAGTATATATCTATATATATACATGTTTCTGTGTGTATATATATATACATGCATATGCACGCATATACATAAATGAATGTTCTTGAATATATTTTTGTATATGTGTGTGCATTTATATATGTTTACACATATGAGTATGTATATATATTTATGTGTATCTATATATGTATTTATATATATGTATCTATGTATAAATATATATATACGTATATACAGGGTAACCTAAAAGTAGGGTCACAATTTTCACATAGGCACTTTAAATTTTTTTTAAAACATTTTATTACATTTGAATTTCTATATTACAATTAACTAAATTAGCATAGAATAATGGTTTCATATTTTTTTAACATCTAAACTCTTAATATATGAATTATATGCATTTTTATATAAGTGTGTACATATGTGTATCTCTCTCTCTCTCTCTCTCTCTATATATATATATATATATGTATATATATATATATGTAATTATCATCAGTGTATTTTTAGCGATTTAAATAAGAGTTTTGACTGTTATTTCCAGCAGGTAGACATACTTGGTATGTCCTTTGATTAATTTCATATGTGTGCGTCTGTGAGTATGTGTGTGTGAGTGTGTGTGTGTGTGTATATATATAATATATATATATATATATTGTGTTCTACGTTTTATTTGTGGTGTCCTGTACTCACATATATATATATATATATATATATATATATGCTTTGTATATATACATGTAGATGTAAATATGTACATATATGTATGTATATATGCATATATTTTTTTATTTATTATATTGTTATTATATGACCGAATGCACACATTGTTTCTCTTCTCCAAGTAAGTTTTTATTTATTTATATATATATATATATATATATATATATATACATACATACATACATACATAGGCATGAATGCACGCAAATCCACAAACATGAATACACACCACACACATACAATATGTACACTCTCATATATCCTTTTACATGCACAAGCAAATAAGCTGAGGGAGAGAGAGGGAGAGAGAGAGAGAGAGAGAGAACCACCACAGGGTTAGAGAGAAAGTAAAGGAGAAAGGATGAGACAGCATTGAAAAGATAGAAGAGAAAGGGAGAGAGAAAGGAGGAAAGAATTAGCGCTAGAGAGCCAGAGGTCAAGAACTGGTGGGGGTGGTCAGTCAAAGACTGAGAGACTGTGTGTGTATATATGTGTTTGTGTGTGTGTGTTTGTGTGTGTTTGTGTGTGTGTGGTTGGTTTGTTTGTGTGGGTATGTATATGAAAGTGTTTGTTGTGTGTGTTTGTGTTGTGTGTGTATGGTGTTTGTGTGTGTGTTTGTTTGTTTGTGTGTGTTTGTGTGTATGTGTGTGTGTGTGTGTGTGTGCTGCTGTGTGGTGTGTTTGTGGTGTGTGTATGTGTATGTGTGTTTGTGTGTGTGTGTGTGTGCTTGTGTGTGTGTGTTGTGTGTGTTGTGTGTTGTTGTGTGTGTGTTTGTTGTATGTGTGTTGTGGTGTGTGTGTTGTGTGTTGTTTGGTGTGTTTGTATGTATATGTGTGTTTGTGTTGTGGTGTGTGTTTGTTTGTGTGTGTTGTTTGTGTGTATGTGTTTGTGTGGTGTGTAGGTGTATGTGTTGTTTGTGTGGTGTGTTTGTGGTTGTGCTTGGTGTGTGTGGCTTGTGTGTGTGTGTTGGGTGTATTTGAGTGTGGTGTGTGTGTTTGTGTGGTGTGTATGTGTGTGCATGTTGGGTTGGTTTGTTGGTGTATGTGTGTGGTGTGTGCGGTGTTGTGTGTGCATGGTGTATGTGTGTTTGTGTGTGTTTGTGTGTGTGTGTGTGGCGTGTTTGTGTGTGCATGTGTGTATGTGTGTTTCTGTGTGGTTTGTGTGGGGTGTTGTGTGTGATGGTGTATTGTGTTTGTGTGTGTTGTGTGTGTTTGTGTGTGTGTGTTTGTGTTGCATGTATGTGTGTGTGTGTGGTGGGTGTGTGTGTGTTTGTTGTATATTCTGAAACCGTTATAGAGAGAAGCTGTATGAAATCTTCGGTGTTAGACTTTTAGTGTTTTCTTGCATTCATCTGTGTCTCATTGGCAAAAAAATGTGAACGAAATTTTTATTTTGTTTCTTTTCTTCATTTTTGTTTTTCTCGCTTTTTGAAAAAATTATTTTTCTCACTTTAAAAAATTTTTTATTTTGTTTCTTCATTTTTTTTTTTTTTTGCTTTTCTTTTCTATTCTCCTTGATTTATCATCTCTTCCACCTGTATCTCCGTGAGGAATTAACAATTTCGATCTCATTCTCACCATTTTTTTTCGTAAAAACCAGCCCCACATCACCCCACCCCACTCGTGCCCTATCCAGACCATACCCCCTGCATCCACCCAATCGACCATCCACATGACCACCAACCACCAATCCACCCTAAACAAACAAACAAAATGCAAAACATACAAAAATAAACCCCAAAACGGGCTCGTCTATATTTTCCCCAACAGCAACATCTTTATCGTCCTTAACATTAATTCCTATTATTTTGTATTTGGATTTATGTTGTTTTTGCAGGAATTTTGAAGTTTTGTTTCAAACATTATTTCATTGCTGTTGCAATTCGTTCTTCCTTTCCTCTTCTTCAAGTCCATCATTATTGATGTTGCTGCTGTTGTTTTCATTGCTGTT
>NW_021835919.1:20000-27500 GCF_006345805.1 Octopus sinensis | reverse complement strand
TATATATATATATATATATAATAATAATAATATTAGGGAGTAAATCCAAACTTATTTTGTATATTATATTAATTAATTATTTCTATGTTTTGGTTTATGTTGTTCACTGTTTGATTTGCCTAATTGTGGTTTATTCCAATTCAATATATATATATCTATATAAAATATTATTGAGACAAACCACTATTTGCAAAACAACAAGGAGACTTAATCAATACATAAATTTAATAAATAGTCAAAAAAACGCCACTACAATCGTTCTTGTCTTGATCGACAATCTTCAGGGGACTTCAATAATTCAGTTACAAAATAATTTGTAACTGAATTATTGGAAGTCCACCTGAAGATTGTCGATCAAGACAAGAAACGATTGTAGTGGCGGTTTTTTGACTATTTATTAAATTTATGTATTGATTAAGTCTTTCCTTGTTTGTTTGCAATAGTGGTTTTGTCTCAAATAATATTTATAATATTTTACTATAAAATGGATTTAATCCTAAATCTGATTTTTTTCCTGTAAATTTGGATATATTCCCTAATATTTATTATTTATATATCTATATATATATATTTATGAATGTATATATATATGATGGGTTTCTTTCAGTTTCTGTCTACCAAATCCATTCACAAGGTTTCAGTTGGCCCAAGGCTATTGTAGATGACACTTGCCCAAGGTGCCACACAGTGGTATTAGTACAAAATAATGCTTTCTACTAAGGGCACAAGGCTTGAAATTTTGTGAGAGTGGGGTAGTCAATTGCATCGACGCCAGTGTATCACTGGTATTTCAAAAAGATGAAAAGCAAAGTCAACCTTGACAGAATTTGATCTCAGAACTTGAAAGATGGACAAAATACTGCAAAGCATTTCGCCCGGCATGCCAATGATTCTGCCAGCTCAACACCTTATGATCAATTCCAAATAATATGAATCGATAGGCGCAGGAATGGCTGTGTGGTAAGTAGCTTGCTTACCTACCACATGGTTCCGGGTTCAGTCCCACTGCGTGGCATCTTGGGCAAGTGTCTTCTGCTATAGCCCCGGGCCGACCAATGCCTTGTGAGTGGATTTGGTTGATGGAAACTGAAAGAAGCCTGTCGTATATATGTATATATATATATATATATATATATATATATATATGTGTGTGTGTGTGTATGTGTTTGTGTGTCTGTGTTTGTCCCCCTAGCATTGTTTGACTACCGATGCTGGTGTGTTTACGTCCCCGTCACTTAGCAGTTCGGCAAAAGAGACCGATAGAATAAGTACTGGGCTTACAAAAGAATAAGTTCCGGGTCGATTTGCTCGTCTAAAAGGCGGTGCCTCAGCATGGCCGCAGTCAAATGACTGAAACAAGTAAAAGAGTAAAAAGAGAGAGATAAAGAATTGCATTTGACAAAATAATCCGGATGCCAAAGGGTTAAATTGTAGTTTTAGAATTATATTTTCACAAATCTGCAATGGAGGTAGGATAATCCCTTTCAACAAGATTACTCACAAAGGACAGCTGCACAAATGAAGAGAAAATTCAGAAGGAAAACAACACAAGTCTGAGGTTGGAAATAAATAAACTAATCTGAGTTTCATTTTCACGTTTTATCTGTTATGCAATAAGAATTATCTAATTATAAGATTTATATTCTTAAATCACTATATTTAATCTCTTAAAATTGCTTACACAAATATATTACATTATTTACATTATTTACATTTGATGGATATGACGTAATGGTTAAGAGCACAGGCTACTAACCCCAAGATTCCGAGTTTGATTCCAGGCAGTGACCTGAATAATAATAATAATGATAATAATAATAATAATAATAATAATGATAATAATACAAGACAGTAACCATAAGAGCATCACAGCAAACCACAGCACATACCCAAGGCTGCGCTCGGTAGTGAAGTGAAAGCATGCTATAAGAATAAAACTACTGAATAATAATAATAATAATAACATCGAAAAATACCATAGGAATGAGAACCCAGGTTCAAAAATTGTGTATGTGTGTGTATGGTTGATTTCTTCTTGTCTGTATGTATTTGGTTTCTGTGGACAAAATAACAGCCCTGCCATGAAATATAGAGTAAAAATAATTACAATAATTTGCTCTTTCAGAAGTATTTAACTGGAAGCTGTTGTCATGATACTGCTATGATAGTCCATATGGTACATCAAGAACCACTTACCTAGAAGCTCCTTCATTAGCTTCTTGATGGGTGTTTGATTGTGTGTGGAATGTAAGAACCAGTGCACAGGTATTTGTATGTCATTTAGCAGGGAAAGAGATTTTGTTAAAACCAAATCCTCCTTTAATACCCAGAAGTGAAATGATACATCCTTAACTTAGTATATATGGTCACTGGGAAAAAAGCTCTCTGGGATTACAGCATCAAGTGGAGAGTACTGAAGAGGTGCGAGCTTTATTTTAATAGCAGTCAGGGGTGCAGGTTATGCATAGTAGAGAAAAGAACTGTATGGAAAGAACTTTCATCACCAAGACATTGACCTCAATTGTAAAAGCGAAATATATTCTGAGCATCCCATATGAAAGGAAATATGTGTATGGTTGTTGGTGGATCACATCATGATTATAAAGTGTGAAACTGCTAGAATATGAAAGTACTAGAGTTTGAAACTGCAACCCCAGTGGTCCATTGCTTATCTATTTATTGGATACTCACCCTCCTCCACCCAACCTTAATGTACATCAGCAAAATGAGTTTATTATATATAAATGTATTTAGAACAGGAGGAGGTTAAATGAGATTTGATGGAGTTTAGGTAGAGGCTGGGCTGTTGTCATATGTATTCAGCTAAACTGGAGCCAAGGAACATTCCAGAAAGACTTCTGGAAGCGCAATTATATATTATCCAATTTTAGAAAATGTTATCTTTCAATAATTTAGGGACGAATGTGTGTGCACGCGTGTGTATGTGTGTGTTTGTGTGTGTGTGCACTTACAATGAAGGGTAGGGGGTTCATTCCTTCTATCAGATTGCTTCTGAGCAAGAATAAAAGAGTTTTTAAATGTAAACCTAATGCAGTTAGCAGGACTTAATGGCCCTTTTGAATCTGATTGTTTAGGACCGGTTAAAACATACGTGTACGTTCATATGATTGTATATATACACACACACAAACATATATATGTATATATATATATATATATCTAAATATATTTATATATATATGTGCATCTGTGTATATATATATATATATACATACACACATACATATGCATATACATACACATACATGTGCATGGGCACATGTACACATATAAACAAATACATACACACATACATACATACACCCATTTATCTTTCAAAACACCGATCACTACAGTGCTTAGCATGAATCAGCCTGCTGTCACCATAGCAATAAAATTTCAAGCAGAAACGCAATGTCCTTCGCTACAGGATCATAACCAATTATTTTTAGCGTAATTACCAAACTTCCTCAAAGACTTCATCAAAATGACTCTCAGAAATGGCTTGGCCTTCTATCTTCATCTCTCACATCGGCCTGTCTCCATTTATTCCAACGTGTTTTTTTTTTTGTTCCTTTTCCTATTTATATCTTTTTTCATATTTATATCTTAGGTATACACACACACTTATATTATATATATATATATATATATATATATATATATATATTTTGTGTCACATCTTGGTTGTTGAGTTCTTATTATTCTTACTTTTTTTCTTTCTTTCTTAGGTTTTCATCTTCTTGACATCTTTTCAGCTTCTTCTTCATGTTGCTGTCCTTTTCCTGCTTCCATTCATAATTTTTGATCGCTTTTTCCTTTCTATGTTCATAATTTCGTCTTTCTTCTTCTTCTTCTTTTTCTTTTTCTTCTTTCTTCTTCTTCTTCTTCCTTCTTCTTCTTCCTTCTTCTTCTTCTTCTTTTTCTTCTTCTTCCTTCTTCTTCTTCCTTCTTCTTCTTCTTCCTTCTTCTTCTTCTTCTTCCTTCTTTTTCTTCTTTTTCCTTCTTCTTCTTCCTTCTTCTTCTTCTTCCTTCTTTTTCTTCTTTTTCCTTCTTCTTCCTTCTTCTTCTTCCTTCTTTTTCTTCTTTTTCCTTCTTCTTCTTCCTTCTTCTTCTTCTTCTTCTTCTTCCTTCTTTTTCTTCTTTTTCCTTCTTCTTCCTTCTTCTTCCTTCTTTTCTTCTTTTTCTTCTTCTTCCTTCTTCTTCTTCTTCCTTCTTTTTCTTCTTCTTCCTTCTTCTTCTTTCTTCTTCCTTCTTCTTCTTCCTCTTCCTTCTTCTTCTTCTTCCTTCTTCTTCTTCTTCCTTCTTCTTCTTCTTCTTCTTTCTTCTTCTTCTTCTTCCTTCTTCTTCTTCTTCCTCCTCCTCCTCCTCCTCCATTGCCCACTACTTCTCCTCCTCTCCCTTATTCCTCCTCCTCCTCTTCCTCCTGTCAACCCCCATCTTTTCCCCCACCTCCTTCCCCTGCTCCTCTGCACCCTTCTCCTCATATCCTCCCTCCTCGTCTCTTCCCTCTCCACCCCCCTCTTCTCCATCTCTTAACTCCTCCTCTAGTTTCCTGCAATGAAGATGAAGTCTCCCTTTCAAATCTTCTGAGAAGCCTTCGCTTTTACCTGCTTTCAACAGCCTTGCATTTATGTTTTGGTGGCTGTGTAGGAATATGTGTATGTGTGTGTGTTTGTGTGTGTCTGTGTGTCTATATGTGTGTGTGGGAGAGTTTTGTGAAGTGGTGTCATTAATTATATCCCATTCACCCCCCCCCCCGTACAGGCACAGTGTTGTGTTTCCCATTACTGTTCCTCTCATCATTCCTTCTTCCACCATCTAGATCAATAGTTCTGTATGGGCCCTTCAGGGCCCATATAAGATTTTGTCATTAAAATTATCTGCAATAAATTGGTTCTACCTCTGCAGTACACAAAACATTCTAACATTTTTTTTTATACAGTTCCTAATAGTATTTGACATATAAGGCGGCAGGTTGGCAGAAATGTTAAAATACCGGGTGAAATAATTAGCGGTATTTTGTCTACCGTTACGTTCTGAGTTCAAATTCCGCTGAAGTCGACTTTGCCTTTCATCCATTCAGGGTCGATAAATTAAGTACCAGTTATGGACTGGGGTCATTGTAATCGACTTAATCCATTTGTCTGTCCTTGTTTGACCCCTCTGTGTTTATCCCCTTGTGGGTAATAAAGAAATAAGTATTTCGTCTGTCGCTACGTTCTGAGTTCAAATTCCGCCGAGGTCGACTTTGCCTTTCATCCATTCAGGGTCGATAAATTAAGTACCAGTTATGGACTGGGGTCATTGTAATCGACTTAATCCATTTGTCTGTCCTTGTTTGACCCCTCTGTGTTTATCCCCTTGTGAGTAATAAAGAAATAAGTATTTCGTCTGTCGCTACGTTCTGAGTTCAAATTTCGCCGAGGTCGACTTTGCCTTTCATCCTTTCAGGGTCGATAAATTAAGTACCAGTTATGCACTGGTGTCGATGTAATCGACTTAATTCGTTTGTCCTTGTTTGTCCTCTCTATCTTTAGCCTCTTGTGGGCAGTAAAGAAATAAGTATTTAATCATAAAAATATATGTACTTTTTTAAACAGTGACTGACCTGGTGGGTTCATCCTAGTAAAATGAGAATCAAAGGGGTTTGTTGGCCCAAAATGGTTGAGAAACACTGTCCTAGACCAATGGTTTCCAATCAGGGTGCATATGGTCCTTGGCGGTCCATTTAAGCTTTCCTTGTTAAAATTTATCGGCAACAGGCGTAGGAGTGGATGTGTGGTAAGTAGCTTTGTTTACCAACCGCATGGTTCCAGGTTCAGTCCCACTGTGTGGCACCTATAGTCTTCTACTATAGCCTCATGCTGACCAAAGCCTTGTAAGTGGATTTGGTGTACGGAAACTGAAAGAAGCCCGTCGTGTATATGTATATATATGTGTGTTTGTGTTTGTCCCCCCAACATCGCTTGACAACCGATGCTAGTGTGTTTACATCCCCACAACTTAGTGGTTCGGCAAAAGAGACTGATAGAATAAGTACTAGGCTTACAAAGAATAAGTCCCGGGGTCGATTTGCTCGACTAAAGGCGGTGCTCCAGCATAGCCGCAGTCAAATGACTGAAACAAGTAAAAGAGTAAAGGTGTAAGAGTTTTGTTATGCTTCTACAACACATAAAATATATTATTAATTATTCTTTTACTTGTTTCAGTCATGTGACTTCAGCCATGGTGGGGGGGGGCACCACCCTTTTAGTTGAGCAGATTGACTTTTAAATCCTAGTGCTTATTCTATCAGCCTCTTTTGCTGAACTGCTAGGCTACAGGGATGTAAACACACCAACACCAGTTGTCAAGCAGTGATAGCAGGGACAAAGACACACATGCGTGCACACACACACACACAACACACACACATGATAATCTTCTTTCAGTTTCTGTCCACCAAATTCACTCAGAAGGCTTTAGTTAGCCTGAGGCTATTGTAGAAGATATTTGCCCAAGGTTCCACACAGAGGGACTGAACCCAGAACCATGTGGTTGGGAAGCAAGCTTCTTATCCCACAGTGGCGCCTTATATTGATTCCTAATATTGAATTATATTTCTTCTTCCTCATCTTCTTCTTCCAGTGCCCACTTCTTCCCCTCCTCCCCCTTATTCCTCATTCTCCTCCTCCTTCTTTTCCTCCTGTCAACCTCATCTTTTCCATTCCTTCTCCCCTGCTCCTCTGCACCCTTCTCCTCTTACCCCCTCTTCGTCTCTTCCCTCTTCACCCTCTCTTCTCCATCTCTTACTCCTCCTCTAGTTTCCTGCAATGATAATGGTTATGAGGGTACTCACGAGTCAAATCGGAATTAAATTAATTGACCCTCCTGAGTTTTCTTTTACCCAAGGCCACAGGAGCATTTCAGCAACCCCGTGCATGCATTGATACACACACACAGACATTTGAAGGGGTGCTGGAAAATTTATGGCTTTAAGGTTATCACGAAATGCCAGGCTGGAGGCCCAGTGTTCCGAGTTCTGGGAGGAGAATATGCTGAGCAAAGTCATAATCAACCGATCTTCCTGTATTTTCTCCTACCCAAAGCCAGGAACTTTTAGCACCCGTCCATGAATAACCTTCTGGCCTTTTCTTTGTAGCATCAACAAAAAATTACTCTGTATGACAAATATACAAATATCATTTAATAAACAAAAAATTTAACCTACTTATTCCATAGGCGCAGGAGTGGCTGTGTGGTAAGTAGCTTGCTAACCAACCACATGGTTCTGGGTTCAGTCCCGCTGCGTGGCATCTTGGGCAAGTGTTTTCTGCTATAGCCCTGGGCTGACCAATGCCTTGTGAATGGAATGGTAGACGGAAACTGAAAGAAGCCCGTCGTATATATGTATACATATATATGTGCGTGTACATTTGTGTGTCTATGTTTGTCTCCTAGCATTGCTTGACAACCGATGCTGGTGTGTTTACGTCCCCATCACTTAGCGGTTCGGCA
>NW_021835919.1:0-17500 GCF_006345805.1 Octopus sinensis | reverse complement strand
ACCACCATGTTACGGGGACGTAAACACACCAGCATCGGTTGTCAAGTGATGTTGGGGGGACAAACACACACACACACACCAAACACAAACACACATATATATATATACACATATATACGATGGGCTTCTTTCAGTTTCCGTCTACCAAATCCACTCACAAGGCTTTGGTCAGCCCGAGGCTATAGTAGAAGACACTTGCCCAAGGTGCCATGCAGTGGGACTGAACCCAGAACTATCTGGTTGGTAAACAAGCTATGTACTACACAGCCACTTCTACGCCTGTCCTATATATTTTTATAAAGCACACCATTTGAACCCATACAGGAAATGGGTAAGTATATGTGTGTGTGGCATGAGTGCCATTACATCACAAATGGGTTATGTTTGAAGATAAGCCACAGTTTCACTATTTACATTGTTCTGTGTGGCAACTTGGGCAAGTGTCTTCTACTATAGCCTCGGTCCGACCAATGCCTTGTGAGTGGATTTGGTAGACGGAAACTGAAAGAAGCCTGTTGTATATATGTATATATATATATGTATGTATGTGTGTGTATATGTTTGTTTGTCTGTGTTTTTCCCCCCAACATTTCTTGACAATCGATGATGGTGTTTTTAGGTCCTGTAATTTAGTGGTTTGGCAAAAGAGACCGATAGAATAAGTACTAGGCTTACAAAGAATAAGTCCTGGGGTCGATTTGCTCGACTAAAGACGGTGCTCCGGCATGGCTGCAGTCAAATGACTGAAACAAGTAAAAGAGTAAAAGGGAGGGTAAGGGGGAGAGAGAAAAAGTCATAAGGAATGTGAGAATAGAAAAACCAATAGGAACAAGGAACAGTAAATGGTAATTACTGGTAGGGACATGGTATTTTGTGATGCAATCATGATATTCTATAAAGTATATTAAAATCAATTCCACGTTCTACTGTGTTAGTAGTGCACTTTTTATATTATTTGTTAGGGTTGTCTCTATAAATATTTTATGAAAAATAAAACCAGTACTAATTTTTGTTACTAAGTTTTGTATACGAGACATCAGATGTAAACAAACAATGAAATCAAAGATGAAAATAAGGGAATGTATGTAAGTGCCATATTTCGGGAGTTTTTGCTCCTTCATCATCCTTGAACACATTGCAAAATACAGTAAAGTTATTGGATATGCTAATTTTACATATCAAACACCTTCCTGGAAGCTGGTGTGTAAATAGTAATGATTTGTAGGGACACAGTATTTTCTTATTCAGCTGTAAAATACTCAAAGGCAGAGCTTTTCAAACTTTTTGCTGGAGCGGAACCCCAAGGAAACATTCCACATTCTTCTTCTTCTTCTTCCAATCAGGACTCACGCCATTAGCCACAAAGAATAATCTCTAATTCGAGCCTACTCTAAGCTACTAAGAATGCGTGTGGCAACTTGAAGATCCACCCACCACAGGCGATAGACTGGTGGTTGCACGGGCACGAAAGCTACATTGTTAGCCACACTCCATAAACGATGGCTTTTAATGGGTGGAGAGCTGAACCATCCTGGGGTACAGAGGATTCGCAATCTAGACTAGGGTCTGAAAGTTTACCACACCATACTGGGTCACACCATGGTTCCTCTGCTTTGTGGAAGAAATAGGAAGAAAGAGTGAGAGAAAGTTGTGATGAAAGAGTACAGCGGGGTTCACCACCCCTCCCTGCCAGAGCATTGTGGAGCTTAGGGGTTTTTGCTCAATAAACACTCACAATGCTCGGTCTGGGAATCGAAACCATGTTTTTACGACCGCGAGTCTGCTGCCCTAACCACTGGGCCATTGCACCTCCACAGGTCTCTGGCTTGTCTGTTCTTGCTGAACTGTTGAGCCTGTGCCAGAATGGAAGAGGGGACATTAAATTATAACAACAACAACAACAATAATAATAATAATAATAATAATAATAATGATGATGATGATGTATAAGATTAGACATTGATAATTATTTTCTATTAGTAAAAGTTACTTATAATTAATTAATTTGCAGCTTTTTATTATTATTATAGTATAGATAAATGATTGTGGTCATTGATATTGCCTTCATCACCGCAACTTTCACCGCCCCCTATGCCCCCCCCCCACTACCACCATCAATGCCATAGCCAATAACTTCTTCTTCGTCACAATCAGGCGCAGGAGTGGCTGTGTGGTAAGTAGCTTGCTAACCAACCACATGGTCCCGGGTTCAGTCCCACTGCGTGGCACCTTGGGCAAGTGTCTTCTGCTATAGCCCTGGGCCAACCAATGCCTTGTGAGTGGATTTGGTAGACGGAAACTGAAAAGAAGCCTGTCGTATATATGTATGTATATATATATATGTATGTGTGTGTTTGTGTGTGTGTGTTTGTCCCTCTAGCATTGCTTGACAACCGATGCTGGTGTGTTTACGTCACCGTCACCTAGCGGTTCGGCAAAAGAGACCGATAGAATAAGTACTGGGCTTACAAAGAATAAGTCCCGGGGTCGATTTGCTCGACTAAAAGCGGTGCTTCAACATGGCCGCAGTCAAATGACTGAAACAAGTAAAAGAGTAAAAGAGAATCAATACTGTCACCATTACCCCCACTGGTCTTCAAACTCATCCTCCTTCTCATCATCATCATTATTGTTGTTGTTGTTCTTATTGTCATCATCATCATCATCATTGTAATTGTCATCATCGTTGCTGTATCACCAGCTTTGCACAACGGTCATCATAAGCATCATTGCCATGTTGCAACAACCATCGACTCACTATCACCACCACCACCACCATCATCACCATCGTAATAGCCATCATTATATTCCAGTCATCATCATCACCATCGTAATGGCCATCATTATTTCTGTCATCATCATCATCATCATCATCATCACCATCATAATGGCCATCATTATATTCCCGTCATCACCATCATCATCATCATCTTCATCCTTGACATCATCTTCACCTCCTCTCCCACTTACTCTCCCCTCTTGTTCCACTTCTCCCTTCCTCTTACCCTCTTCTTACCCCCCTTCATTCCTCCTCCTCCTCCACTTCATCGTCATCATTATCATCAACCCCTTGATCATTATATTTCTCTTCCCTCTTCATCATCATTGCTGTTATTACCACCACCACACCACCATAATCGTTATTATTATCATCATTTGCATAATCATCACCACCAAAGCCATCCTCGTCAGCAGTTTCTTTGGTGTCATCACCATCACCACCATCATCAGCATCGATTCCATCATCATCATCAACATCATTATCACCACCAGCACCAGCATCTTCAACATCATTATCACCACCACCACCATCACCACCACTACCATCATCATCATCATATCACCAGCTCCTCCACCACCACCAACATCATCATCATCATTATTACCACCACCACCACCATCATCATCACCATCACCAGCATCTTCAACATCATAACACCATCACCACCAGCATCATCATCAACATCATTATCACCACCACAACCATCATCATCATCATCATCATGTCAGCACCACCAACACCATCATCACTTCATCATCACTATCACCCACCATTACCACCACCACCACCACCACCATCATCATCCTCATCATGTCAGCGCCAAGACCATCATCGCATCAACATCACTAGCAACCCCCACCAGCTCCACCACCAGCATCATCATCATCAACATCATCATTACTCTCGCCACCACTACCATCATCATCATCATCTTCATCACCATCACCACCACCACCACCACCACCATCATCATCATCACCATCAACATCATCATTACTCTCGCCACCACTACCATCATCATCATCATCATCATCATCTTCATCACCATCACCACCACCACCACCACCATCATCATCACCATCAACATCATCATTACTCTCGCCACCACTACCATCATCACCATCATCATCGTCATCATCATCATCATCATCTTCATCACCACCACCACCATCATCATTATCATCATTATTCTCGCCACCACTACCATAATCATTTTCATCATCATCTTCATCATCACCACCACCATCATCATCATCTTCATCATCATCATCATCATCATCACATCACCATCATCTTCATCATCATCTTCATCATCATCATCATCATCATCACCACCACCACCACCACCATCATCATCATCACCACCACCACCCTCATCATCATCATCATCATCATCATTACTCTCGCCACCACCACCATTATCATCTTCATCATCATCACCATCATCTTCATCATCATCATCATCATCATCATCATCATCATCATCATCATCATCATCTTCATCATCATCTGCCATCTTCATTATTCATGTATGTATTTTTGCTTCATCTTACATTCAGACGGAACAGTCCAACAAAGCAGCTCGTTTGTCAGACTCCGTTACAAAAACTCTTTGAAGAAGGATCTTCATTGAGTTGAGATTTTCATGGATTCTTTGTTAATGTGAAAATATCAAAGTTCCTTTGAATAGCAGAAATCGTTTGCTCCAAGCAACAGAGAGGGAGAGAGAGAGGAGAGAGAGGAAGGAGAGGGAGAGGGGAAGGAGAGAGCGAGAGTGGGAGACAGACAGGCAGATACGCAGGGAGTTGGAAAATTGGAAGAGAAATGAGGGTTAGAAGAGAGCAGGATTTGAGAGAGAGGGAGAGACAGAGGGGGAGAAGGATGAGAGGGAAAGATGAGAGAGGTAGAAACAAAGAAATATGATGGAGAGAGAGAGAGAGAGGAGATAGATAGATAGATAAATAGATAGAGGGAGAGAGGAGATAGGTAGATAGATAGATAGATTGATAGATAAATAGATAGAGAGAGAGAGAGGAGCTAGTTAATGGATAGATAGAGAGAGAAGAAATAGATAGAGAGAGGGAGAGAGAGAGATGCAAAGGGTTGGGAAGTTGGATGAGCTTTGAAGACTGGAAGAGTCCAAGAAGATTTGAGAGAGAGAGAGATGACAAGAGAATATGGGAGAGATAGAGAGAAAGGAATATGAGGGAGAGAGAGAGAGAGAGAAGAGAGATAGAGGAGTCAAAGAGCGAGAAGAGAAAAATAGAGAGAGAGAGAGGAGAAAGAGTAAGAGGGAACGAAAGAGGAGAGAGAGAGAGAAAGAAAGAAAGAAAGAGAGAGAAAGAAAGAAGATATACAGACAGACAGGGAAAGGAGATAAGTAGAGAGAGAGAGAGAGAGAGAGAAATAATGAGAGTAAGGGAGAGAGGGAGTTGAGCAAAAGAGAGGTATGAGAAAGTAAGAAAGATAGTGAGGAGACATGAACTGAATAAAAGAAAGATTAAGAGTGAAGGAGAGAGAGAGAGAGAGAGAGAGAGAGAGATTGACAACATGATAGAGAGAGAGGGAGGGAAGAAGGAGAGAAGACAAGTTTAAAAGATTGTGAAGGGGAAATAGAATGTGAGGGGAGAGAGAGAGAGAGAGAGAGATAGACTATTGCGAAGAGGAGGGAGAGAGAGACTGTTATGGAGAGGAGGGAGAGAGAGAGAGAGAGAGAGGACAGGTGGGAGAAAAAGTGATTGAATGCAAAAAGAAATGCCAAGAAAGATCAAAGAGACGGTGTACAGGTGTAGGTTTCCGAAGACGAGAGAGAAAGAAAGAAAGAAAGAAAGAGAGAGAGAGAGAGAGAGAGAGAAAGAAAGAAGATATACAGACAGACAGGGAAAGGAGATAAGTAGAACAGAGAGAGAGAGAGAAAGAAATGTATATGTGTACAGGTGTGTATCTGTTGATATATATATATATGCATATATGTATGTATGTATGTGAATGTGTGTATATATATATGTATATGTATGAATGCATGTATGTGAATGTGTGTGTATATATATATATGTGTGTGTGTATGTATGCATGTATGTGAATGTGTGTATATGTGTATATATATATATATATTTATATATGTATGTGAATGTGTGTGTGTGTATATGTATATATGTATGTAAATGTATATGTATATATCTATACATATGTAAATGTTTGTGTATATATCTATAGAGTGATATATAAGCATATATATGTATATTTATACACATATGCTATCTTTAATGTGGGTGCATATATATATATATATATATATATGTACTATATATAAAATCTGTGTCTGACTATAAACACAGGTGTGTGTGTGTGTGTGTATATATATCCATGTATATATGTACATGTGTGTGTGTATGTGTTTAGACAGGCAGACAGATATAACATCTGACAGATATAAATAAGCCACAGATGCCGAGGTCGATGTAATTGACTTTTTCCCTCAAAGCTCTGACATTGTCCTTATGTTGGAAATCATTCTTGGATCTGCAGAATCATCAGAACAAAAGGAAAATGGTTTTTGCAATATCGATTCCAGCTTTTTATATTCCTGAGTTCAAATCCTGATTAAACCAACTCTGCTTTTCATCCTGCTGGGGTTGATAAAATAAAGAACTGCTCTAATAATGGGGCCGGGGCGTCCGATGTAATTGACTAATTCCATTCCCTTGAAATTGTGGTATTATAGAGCTGGCAGAAATGTTAGCACGCCGGGCGAAATGCTTAGCGGTATTTTGTCTGCGTTACGTTGTGAGTTCAAATTCCGCTGTGGTCGACTTTGCCTTTCATCCTTTCGGGGTCGATTAATTAAGTACCAGTTACGCACTGGGGTCGATGTAATCGACTTAATACCTATGTCTGTCCTTGTTTGTCCCTTCTGCGTTTAGCCCCTTGTGGGTAATAAAGAAATAGGTATTGTATGAATTAGAATCATCTGCTTAATGGTTTGGCAGAATTGTTGGAGCATACAACAAGGTACTTGGCAATATATCCTTTGAATCTGAGGTGACACACTGGCAGAATCATTTGCACGCCAGGTAAAATGCTTCGTCTGTCTTTACGTTCCGAGTTCAAATCCCGCCGAGGTCGACTTTGCCTTTGTCAACGACTTGGGTTGATGTAATTGACTTGCCCCCCCACCCCCACCCCACCCCAATAATATTTCTTCTGGATGATGATTCTAGTGCAGCAAGCTGACAGAATCGGTTCCATGCCAGGCAAATTTCTTAGTGGAATGTCATCTGTGTTTGAATAACACAGTGGGGTCAGCTTTGCCTGTCATCCTTTCAGGGTTGATAAAATAAGTACCAGCTGCGCACTGGGGTTTATGTAATCAACTTATCTCCACCTGCAAACTTGCTGGCTTTTTGCCAAAACTTGGAAGCTATTTTGCTTCTGTTTCTTTATTTCTGAGTTAAAATCTTGTTGAGATCAACTTAACCTTTTTTTTCATTCTATCCATCCATCCATCCATCCATCTGTTTATCCATCCATCTATCCATCCATCCATCTGTTCATCCATCCATCTGTTCATCCATCCATCTGTTCATCCATCCATCTGTTCATCCATCCATTCATCTGTTCGTCCATCCATCCATCTGTTCATCCATCCATTCATCTGTTCGTCCACCCATCCATCCATCTATCCATCTGTTTGTCCATCCATCCATCCATCCATCCATCCATCCATCTGTTCATCCATCCATCTGTTCATCCATCCATCTGTTCATCCATCCATCTGTTCATCCATCCATCTGTTCATCCATCCATCCATCCATCCATCCATCCATCTGTTCATCCACCCATCCATCCATCCATCCATCCATCCATCCATCCATCCATCTGTTCGTCCACCCATCCATCCATCCATCCATCTGTTCATCCATCCATCCATCCATCTATCCATCTGTTTGTCCATCCATCCATCCATTCATCTTCTCTTTTCACTATTCTTGGAAGAGTTGTGGAGGTAAAGTCCTCAAGCACCTCTTTCCTCAGGCACTTTGTCCATAGTGTTCTGA
Organism: Octopus sinensis; assembly: GCF_006345805.1. Classification (NCBI taxonomy): domain Eukaryota; kingdom Metazoa; phylum Mollusca; class Cephalopoda; order Octopoda; family Octopodidae; genus Octopus; species Octopus sinensis. The sequence goes on along the minus strand of NW_021835919.1, from coordinate 9,661 downwards.
CAGAAGCAGCCATCATTACAGTCTCCTGCTGGTTTGTCAATCCATTCATTTCTCTCTCTTCACCATTCCAAGGAGAGATGTAATGATAAAGTCCTCAAGCACCTCCTTCCTCAGGCAAGTCCTCTATAACATTCTATCAGAAGCAGTCATCATAACAATTTCTTGCTAGATTGTTAATTGATCAATCCACCCATCTTCTCCACCCCTTTTCCTGAAAGAGTTGTTGGGGTTGAGTACTCGAGTACCCCCTATACAGTCCTATCAGAAGCAACACACTTTTCTGCTAGATTATCAAACAGCATCAACTGAGACTGCAAATATTATCCAACTCTCCCATTCTTGGTCCGAATTTATATCTCCTTCTGGTTGGCATGTGCCAGTGAAGCCTTTTGCATCAGGGTGATTTATAACCCTCTCCCACAAGGCTCTCTCATGAGAACTTGCAGTAAAGTCTCTGGTTTTAAGGGGTATCGTGAAAAGCCTGGTTGGAGGCCCAAACTTCCAAATTCCTTTACAGGGCTTAGAAAAAACTGAAGGACCGCTGCAATAAGTGTGTAAACCTGAGAGGGGAATACGTTCAATAAAATCATAATTGACTGATCAGCCTGTATTTTCTTTTACCCAAAGTCAGGAACATTTCAGCAGCCCTTGTATGTATGTATGTATAGCGGGGTACTGGAAAGTTCCTGGTTTTAAGGGTATCATTAAAGGCCCGGTTGGGTAGGCTCAACCTTCCAAGTTCTTTTACAAGGGTTAGAGAAACTAAAGGACCACTGCAATAGGTGTGTGAAGGACCACTGCAATAGGTGTGTGAAGGACCACTGCAATATGTGTGAGAGGGGAATGTGTTAAATAAAATCATAATTAACTGATTCTAATGCTTTTTAGGTGCCACCGGCACGTAAAATATGCTGAGTAAAACCAGAATAAACTGATCCTACTGTATTTTCTGTCTCCAAAGCCATTTCAGCATCCTCTCATGCAATATTTGTGTATCCTCATCAGGCTTTCTTCCTCTGCTTGATGCAGGTCAAACAAATTGATTTATGTCTCCACCTTCCATTTGATGATGGCCTTGCATCATTATCCTTACTTGTCACTAGGGGCAGCCTGCACCCCATCCTGCCCCCTCCCCTTTTTTTATCCCCCATCCTCTTACTGGCTTTGTATCTCTCGTCTACTTATGTAAGATGCTTGCATGTTTCTGGTCCATATTTTGACCCTGTCCGAAGACGTGTTCGTTAGGATTATGTATAATGCATCTGTAAATTGCATGTATGAATTGCATTTACAGTGTGACATCATTAATTAATTACCAAATACAGGCCTATGTTTTTTTTCTTCATTATACACACACACACACACACATGTGTATATTAATACTCCAAATTAACATATATGTGTGTGTGTGTATAACAGAAAAGTCGTTGGAAAACCGATTACAGCAGTGGCTCCATCAATTCCTCGGGATATATACTCTTTTACTCTTTTACATGTTTCAGTCATTTGACTGCGACCATGCTGGAGCACCGCCTTTAGTCGAGCAAATCGACCCCGGGACTTATTCTTTGTAAACCCAGTACTTATTCTATCGGTCTCTTTTGCCAACCAGCATCGGTTGTCAAGCAATGCTAGGGGGACAAACACAGACACACAAACACATACACATATATATACACACATATATACACATATACATACATATATATGTAGATACTCATATATACACATATACATACATACATTTCAAAATGTGACCTTGTGTGTAGCGTTGCCGATTTCTTTTCCTCTGTCTTCCCTTCTCTGGATCTTTCCTTCTCCTATGTTTCCGACGAAGAGCTCCGCTCGAAACGTTAAACCCTCCTTCTTTCCTTGTTTCCTGAGCGTCCAATAATACTATATTTGTTCCACGTCCTCTCGTTGTTGTGTTTTTTTGTGTTTTCTTGTTTGGATTAACTATATAAATATATATATATATAGGGAGAGAATTCTATGTGTGTGTTTCCTTGTGTCCATGTTTGTCCTTCAGCCACTGCTTGACAACCTGTGTTAGTGTGTTTACATCCCTGTAACTTAGTGGTTCATCAAGGGAGAATGATAGAACAAATAGCAGGCTTTTGAAAAAAAAGATAAGCACTGGGTGTCAATTCTTCGAGGTGGTGCCCCAGCATGGCCGCAGTCTAATGAATGAAACAAGAAAAAAAAGAATAAACGATTACAAAGAAGTTACAAATAGACCACCAAAAAAAAAAAAAAACCCAAATATTACATCTTCACAGAAATATCTAACCCTTCCATTACTGACCACCACCACTGCTGGCGCCATTCAACCCCTAGTCATCACCAAGTACTGGCCCCTTATCATTTGCTTTTGTCTGAAATCAGCCAACCTCTCTGGAGTTAAAGGGAGATGCTGGTTTGATTTCTCCGTCTCTGATCTCTTATCAGACATCCTCGTTAAGGTGGAGCCCTTAGGACAGAATTTCAATTTGCTAATTTGGGTTTTGCTTTTTTTTGTTTGTTTCTTTTCCTTTTTGTTTTTTTGCCCTGTTTTGTTTTAATGGTATTGGTATTGAGAACTAAATAACCACCTCTTAGCCTTTCCTTTCATGTCCCCCTCTCTCTAAACGTGCTCTTTTCTGTTACTGTATGTGTGTGTGTGTGTGTGTCTCTCTCTCTCTTTCTCTCTTTCTCTCTCTCTCTCGTTCTCTCTCTCTCTTCATCTTAACCATTTTAATGGTAACTGCATCAGACAAGATTTAGAAGAGAAAAGTAATGAGTGTGTGTGTATGTGAGTGTGTGTGTGTGTGAGACAGAGAGAGAGAGAGAGAGAGTGTGTATGCATGTGTGTATATTTGTGTGTAAGCATATTCAAGTATGTGTTTGTGTGTATGTGTGAGAGTGTGAATGTGTGTGTGTCTACACCATTGTTGCTTTTTCTACACAAATCTTCCTTGTCGTCCAGCTACTACTACTACTACAACTACTACTACTACTACTACTACTACTACTACCACCACCACCACTACCACTGTTGCTAATGTTACTATTTCTACTATTATTAAGTACTTGCTCTACTACTACCACCACCACCCCATCACCACCACCACCACCACCACCACCACTACTACTACTACTACTACTACTACTACTACTAATAATAATAATAATACTGTTTTGTGATTAACATAGTAATGATTTTTAATCGTTTGGCACGAAATGGCACTAATTTGGTGTGAAGAGGGAGGAAGAATGTACAGGGGAATTTTTGGGTGTGTGTGTGTGTCTGTGAGGGTGGTGGGTAGTTCATTGGTCCCCCGATGGCTAAAAGGTAAATTCGAGACAGGTGAGATTTGAACACAAAATGTAATGAAAATAAGCTAACTCTGTGTGTGCATGTGTGTGTGTGTGTAAAAGAGAGAGAGAGCGATTGAGAGACATTGATAGAAAGAGAGAGGGGAGAGGAGAGACTGGGAGAAAGATAGAATGAAAGAAAAAAGAAAGAGGATTTAAAGAATGAAACAGAGGTAAGAGTGATGGAAGCAGAGATGAAGGAAGTAAGGGGACATCAAGGAAGGAATAGAGAGGGATGGAGATGATGAGAGCAGAAATAGAGAGAAAACCAAGCAGAGAAGGACAGATAGATAGAGAGAGAGAGAGAGAGAGAGAGAGAAAGAGAGAGTATGTGAAGAAAGGGAAGTAAAAATTCTGGTATGATTTGAACTCAGCATATAAAGAATTTTTACATACACACACACTTATACATACATGCCTATATATATATATATGTGTGTATGTATGTATGTATAATAATTGTATATAATATATATCATAATGTCATTTATATCTCTGTATATAGATATGTATATAAGTGTGTGTGTGTGTATATATATATATATATATATATGTATATATTGTAAAGGTGCATGGCTTAGTGGTTAGGGTGTCAGCATCATGATCGTAACATTGTGCTTTCGATTCCTGGACCGGGTGACACATTATGTCCTTGAGCAAAACACTTCATTTCATGTGTTTTCACTCAATAAACACTCACAACGCCCGGTCTGGGAATTGAAACCGCGATCCCGTGACCATGTGTCTGCTGCCGTAACCACTGGGCCATTGCGCCTCCACATATATATACATACATGCATATATATATATATATATATATATATACATACATGCATATATATATATATATATATGGTGGTTGCCCCCCCCCCCCTATCGCTTGACAACCGATTTGTAAGCCTAGTACTTATTCTATAAGTCACAAGAATGTAAACACGTGGCCACAGTCAAATGACTGAAAGAAGAAAAGAGGCCGTAAGCCTTTATGTATACTCTTTACTCTCTTTTACTCTTTTACTTGTTTCAGTCATTTGATTGTGGCCATGCTGGAGCACTGCCTTTAATCGAGCAACTCGACCCCGGGACTTATTCTTTTGTAAGCCCAGTACTTATTCTATCGGTCTCTTTTGCCGAACCACTGAGTGACGGGGACATAAACACACCAGCATCGGTTGTCAAGCAATGCTAGGGGGACAAACACAGACACACAAACATATACACATACACATACATACATATATACGCATATATGACGGGCTTCTTTCAGTTTCCGTCTACCAAATCCACTCACAAGGCATTGGTCGGCCCGAGGCTATAGTAGAAGACACTTGCCCAAGGTGCCACACTGTGGGACTGAACCTGGAACCATGTGGTTGGTAAACAAGCTACTTAACACACAGCCACTCCTGCGCCTATGTATGTCTATGAAAATGTATGTATGTTGTTATACATGTCATTAATCATATGTTTTGTATTTCAGGCGATGGAGAAAGCACAAAAAAGATAGGCACAAGTATAAAAAAAGGTATGTCCCTATTTTTCTTCTTTGTTCTCCATCCCATCATCGTCTTCACCATCGTCCTTGTCTTATTCTAGGGGAAGTGGGTAAGTTGACTGCATCAACCCTAGCGTCCAAATGGTACTTTATTTTATTTTATAGGCGGCGAGCTGGCAGAAACGTTAGCGCGCCGGGTGAAATGCTTAGCCGTGTTTCGTCTGTCGTTACGTTGTGAGTTCAAATTCCGCCAAAGTCGACTTTGCCTTTCATCCTTTCGGGGTCGATTAAATAAGTAACAGTTACGCACTGGGGTCGATGTAATCGATTTAATACCTATGTCTGTCCTTGTTTGTCCCCTCTATGTTCAGCCCCTTGTGGGTAATAAAGAAATAGGTACTTTATTTTATTGATTCCAAAAGGATGGAAAAATGAAGGCAGGTGGTCCCGTGGTTAGGGTGGTGTACCCACAATAATAAGGTCATGGCTTCAATCATTGAACCAAGGGATTCTTTAGACAAACGCTTCATTTTGTGTTGTCTCAGTCCACTTAGCCATAAATGAGTAACCCATTTAATGGACTGATACCTCATTTAGGGCGCACTTTGTGATCCCTATGCAATGGAAATCAAGTAATCAGCCCCATAAATCCTAGAACTTGAGATTGCAATGTCCAGGGAGTTAATGGAAAGGCAAAAATCAACCTATCTGGAACTTGAACTGAGGGCGTTAATAGCTGGAAGAAACGCCTCTAAGCATTTTGCCAAATGTGCTAAAACAGTGGTATTAAACTGGGGTCCGTATAAGATTTTTGGGGTTCACTGTAGTATTTTGAGGGTTTATGAAAAAATTTGGCTTTGGATGTGTCTATTGCAAGAACATGTTTGCAGCAACTGGAACTTGGTTCTGTGAGAGAATGCTTTGCAAACCTATACAAACGAATGTGTGGAAAACAAAACAGGAATTTCAAAAGAGGTATCTGTACAACTAGCTTTTAAATATTGAATGGCTCTGGGGGTCCATCGGAACAGAATAGCAATAAAAGGGGTCCTTAGGTAAAAAAAAAATAGCTGAGAATCCCTGTGCTAACAATTCTGCTTGCTCATCAGTTGTAATGTCGATATATGTGCCATGAAGATTTTTAAAAAAAGCATTAATGTTTTAGGTGTGGCTCTTTTCAACTGTTCAGCATTCATGTTACTCTGTCAAATGTAATTCTAATTCTGTTCTGTTCTTGATTCGACGGTCATTCGGAATGCTCACAGCAGCCATATTCCTACCACTCTATGTCACGCTGGTGAGACCCATATTGGAGTACGGGATTCAAGCCTCTTCTCCTTATCTCCTCAAAGACATAGAGCATCTCAAAAGAGTCCAGAAGCTGGCTACCCGCATGGTTCTTGGTCTCAAGAATTTGTCTTATGAAGAAAGGCTGAAGAGGCTCGACCTTTATTCTCTAGAAAAACAACGACGCCGTGGTGATCTCATTCTTGCTCACAACATCATAAGCGGAAAGTGTAACCTCTCGAAAGAGCTGTTCTTCACTCCTGCTCCAGAGCGTCGGCTGCAGGGTCATTCCGAAAAGCTCTATCTGCGACGATTTCATCTCAATCGAAGGAGAGGGGCCTTCTCCTTCCGGGTTGCAGATCCGTGGAATAAGCTGCCGGACAAGATAGTGAAGATGCCGACGACCGCTCGGTTCAAAGTCTCCCTTGACCGCAAGTGGCCTGAACTCTTTACATGAACACCACCCTGTACACAACTCCATGTCCCCCTACATGGTCTTGCTTTTTGAGCCAAAAAATTAGCTAACTAACTAATTTTTTCGGCATGTTTTAAGTTAGTCATGCGTTATCTCATAGCTTTATGATTTTTGATGATGTGATTTATTTTTACAGTGACATTATAGGGTAGGTGTGAGAGGTCAGCTCTGGCCAGTTTGAGCATAAGACAAGTAGAATATTTTGTGAGAATTTACAAGAAAACAAAAGATGATGACGTGTATGTAAACAACAAACAGATGTATTAGTTTAACATTCGGGAAGTGAGAAAGTCTTTTACGTTTTGAGCCTATGCTTTTCGACAGAAAGGAACACAAAAATAAACAGGGAGAGAAAATTGTAAAAGGTACAGTGGCTAGCAATCTATTATGGTGAATGCTGGACTGAGGGGTCACACAGGAGAGCTAGGAATAAGGGAAGATAATAAAGTAGTGGTGATCCCAAAATGAAGGTGTGCATGCGTGTGTATGTGAGAGCATGTATGTGTGTGTGTGCATGCATGTGGAAGGGGGCTGGTGACATTGACGTGTGCATGTGTAGGTGTTTGGATGAAGGTGTAGGTGCTGGGAATTGGTCAGTGCTAGTGTTTGCACTGGTGTGGGTGCTAGGAAGTGGTCAGTGCTAGTGTGGGTGCTGGGATATGGTCAGTGTAGTGTGTGCAGGGTAGAATATTTTGGGTGGTTATGGCTGATTTAAATACTAAAAGGTTAAAGATAGATAAATGAAAGAACATAAAGCGAAATAAAAATTTTAGAAACTCCATTTGTTGCTATGAAGGTGATGTAGTAATAATTGATGAAGGAAGTCTGTAGTTGTTAAGTCTGTTGTTCTTGAGTCGAGCAGAGTGGACAGACGATGGGCAGAAATGTAGGATTTGCACAAAAGTAGGAGTAAATGGCTGCAATATCACTGTATGTGTTAAATTCATTCGTGTGTGCATGTGTGTGTGTGTGGGTGTGTGTGTGGTCACAGCCATATGTATATATGGGTTGCTTAGAGCAGAGCTGAGAATTATATATATATATATTTCTTTACTACCCACAAGGGGCTAAACACAGAGGTGACAAACAAGGACAGACAAACGGATTAAGTCGATTACATCGACCCCAGTGCATAACTGGTATTTAATTTATCGACCCCGAAAGGATGAAAGACAAAGTCGACCTCGGCGGAATTTGAACTCGGCACGTAATGGCAGACGAAATACGGCTACGCATTTCGCCCGGCGTGTTAACGTTTCTGCCAGCTCACCGCCTTTAATTAGATATACATATGTGTGTATATATATATATTATATATATATATATGTGTGTGTGTGTGTTGTGATATATATATGTGTCAGATGAAGGGTTGAAAGAGGGCTGGGTGGAATTAGAGATAAAAGAAACGGTTATTGGTACCAAAGGAAGTGAGCTTATCCTGTTGAAAAACCAATTGTGTTTCATAAAGTAGCTTAGTATATGGTTTTGTGGAGCAGTGATGTTGGACTAAACTAATGACAGAAAGTGGGTGGAGTGTCAGTCGATTGGCTGTCAAAAATGTTCATTCATTTTACATCATAGGCAAAGTTGTGGCTGTGTGGTTAAGTCTACCTCTCTACCTCAGGGTTCTAGGTTCAGTCTCACTCTGTACCATCTTCAGCAAATGTCTTCTTTTACAGCTCCAGGCTAACCAGAGTGTTGTGGATGGACTTGGTAGATGGGAACTGAGTAGTATACGATGTTATCGACGAAGACCACGAGTGTGTGTGTCCGTGTGTTATCGACAAGGCACGAAGCAGCGAGTTCTGTGCCCGATATCGAAAGAACGTACCTAAGCTCGCGGTATCACCCACGTACACGTGGACGTACCCGCGACTGATGCCGGAAGGCATTCACAAGATACACGCGGTCAATACAGCGATGTGGTTCGTCTCACACACACGTGTGTGTGTGTAGATGTGTATGTATGCATGGTTTACCTTTTGGTTTTATTTAAGTTCATAGGAGAGTTCAAGTTGGTTGCTAACAAAGCAACAAGATCTTTGAGTTAGGAGAGAATTCCCAGTCTTAGACCATGATGGTCTTTGGTTATACTGCTGAAATCAAAATGGAATGACATTCATAGAAGACCTTTTTAAATATTGAGCAACATTGAAAGGAAAATTTGACTCACTTTTTTGTCAATTCTTTCAAGTGCAAGAGTGGCTGTGTGGTAAGTAGCTTGCTTACCAACCACATGGTTCTGGGTTCTGCCCCACTGCGTGGCATCTTGGGCAAGTTTCTTCTTCTATAGCCTCAGGCCGACCAATGCCTTGTGTGTGGATTTGGTAGACGGAAACTGAAAGAAGCCTGTCATATATATATATATATATATATATATATATATATATGTATGTGTGTTTGCGTGTCTGTGTTTGTCCCCCTAGCATTGCTCAACAACCGATGCTGGTGTGTTTACGTCCCCATCACTTAGCGGTTCGGCAAAAGAGACCGATAGAATGAGTACTGGGGTCGATTTGCTCGACTAAAGGCGGTGCTCCAGCATGGCCGCAGTCAAATGACTGAAACAAGTAAAAGAGTAAAAGAGTACCTCTACAGTGGACTACTTTTGTAATGTGCCGCAGTGTGTAAGTTGCAGCCTGGATTCCAAAGATATATGCACGAGCATGTATGCGTTGGCATTAGGAAGGGTATCCAGCTGAACAAATTGTATCAAAGCAGAGGCCTTCAGCTCATCAAATCCTATGAAACCATCTGATCCATGCCTGCTTGTAAGACGGGCATTAAATGATGATGATGATGATGTGTGTCTGTATATATGTATATATATATACATATATATTATATTTATATATCATACATATATTATAGTATACATTATGATATTATATAGATATAATATATATATATAATATACATATATATCTATATATACATAATATATATATATATATACATACATAATATATATATACATACATATATATATATATTATATAGAAAATATATAATATAGATATTATATATATAGAAATTCGGGTGAGTACTTG
>NW_021835918.1:30000-39165 GCF_006345805.1 Octopus sinensis | reverse complement strand
AGAGAGCGAGAACATAAGATAGGCACAGATATGTTTTGTGACTGGTGTGATAAGGAGAGAGAGGGGGGAGAAGAGAGAGAGAGAGAGGAGAAAGGAATGGAAATAAGATAGGGGTAGAAGGGTAAGAATAAGGATAAAAAAAAATAAAAAGTAAAAGGAACACATACATAAACATACACACATACAGGACACCCATAAGCACTATATATATAACAGCATACATACATACATATACGCATACCTACATACATACATACATACATAAATACATACATACATACATACATACATACTTACATACATACATATTTTATGGCTGCCCCTCGTTATCGAGTATGGCCATTGCACGAAGCTCAACTGCTACTGGTGCTATGATCGAATGTGACTTTTAGCCCAGCTAAAGATGTACAATGTCTTGTACAGAATTGGCAACTAAAACCTTTACTGGTAATAGCCGGCTATAGTTGTAACTGGGCTTCATGTACCTTTGCATGTCGTTTAAGTCCTCCTGCCGAATTACACTCTCTTCCACATGCCCGACAGATATGATTAGTATGGTATGTTACACCACCACCAGTGGCCAGGTTGTCACTCATCTGTCTCGTTTTATGACTACGAAGATGACTCATGAGTCCAGCTTTACTGAGGCAGGGTCTTGCACAGACATTGCATGTCAATCAAAGGAAGACCCTTCCTTCTGGAAGTGTAACAGCGATGCCCTTCTGACATCCCTCCTTACTTTCTCATGTTCAACTCGAGATTTCTCAACCGTGGCTGTCCCCTCATGACAATCCTTCTCCACCTGCTACGATCAATAGCTATGTCTTCCATGTCTCAGGAGAGTGCAAGCATCTCTTAAGGAAGCCTTCAGCAAGTCCTTATACCTCTTTTTTGGTTTATGTGGAGGTCGTTCTCCTTTGGCCATAAAAGAGTTGTTTTGGCCCAACCTGAATCTTCATTCTGACCATTGACCACTCCATCTGAAGAGCTTCTATACTTTAACACCGAGAGCCTTCGAGTATTTCAAGATCACTGATGCGGTCCTTCCACTTAATGCTATAGATCCGTCTGAGGCACATCTGATGGAAACGTTCCAGTGTTTAAGGTGGTATCGATATGTGACGCACGTCTCGCAGGCATAGAGAAGAGAAGGGAGCACACATGCCTTGTACACCTTTATCTTTGTCTTTCTGCATATGTGTCGCCGACTCCAGAGGCGCTTTTCTAGCCTTCCGAAAGCAACATTTGCTTTCCTAATTCTATATGGAATTTCATCATCCACATTGCCATATCTATTAATAGAACTTCCCAGGTAGACAAACTGATCAACTACATCAAGTCGTTTACTATACATATAGATATTTGGTACACTATACTGCTTACCAGGGGCAGGTTGATGCATGACAACAGTTTTCTTGAGATTGACTGTCAATCCTAAGGCAGTGCAAGCATCAGAGAATGCATTCAAAATGTATTGCATATCAATCTCTGTGTGTGCTACTAGCTCACAATCATCAGCATACAAAAGGTCTCTTATGATAGAGGTAAATATCTTTGTTTTTGCAGCAAGGCGCCTGATATTAGGTATGCTGCCAGAGGTTTGATAATGGATGTAAACACCGTATCTGCAGTTTCTGAATGCAATATAGAACACCATCGCGAAATATATGGAAAATAGGATCGGTGCCAGAATATCGCCCTGTTTCACTCCATTTTGTATTGAAATGGGCTCCGACATCTTCCCTCTAACATTCATCCTACTATTCAAGTCTTCATGAAAAGACCTAACCAAAGCAAGGAACTTTTCAGGACACCCAAGTTTCTGGAGGACTTTCCACAATGCTTTTCTATTGACGGTATCAAAGGCTTTTGTCAGATCGACAAACACCTGATACAAATCCAGACCCTGTTCCACACACTTTTCCTGAAGCTGTCTAGCTGAAAAGATCATATCAGCAGTGCCACGTCCCACACGAAAGCCAGATTGACTTTCTGGAAGAACACAATCTGCAATGTATTTCAGCAGACGATCCAGAAGTATCCTGCATAAAACCTTTCCTACAGCAGACAGCAATGATACTCCCCTATACTTACCACAATCATTCCTGTTGCCCTTTCCCTTATACAGGACCACCATTACTGCATCTCTCCAGTCCTTAGGTACAGATTCACTAGTCCATACCTTACCAAACAATGAGTGAAGTTTCTGCAGAATTTTCTCACCACCATGCTGTAACAACTCCGCATGTATGCCATCCATACCCGGAGACTTCCCATTATTCAACCTTGAGACAGCCATTGCAACTTCTTCCAACTTTGGTGGTTCTGCGAGTGCTGCCTTCACAGGCAATCCAGGGATGAGATTGAGAACATTCTCACTAACTACAGACTGCTGATTCAAAAGTTCATCAAAGTGTTCTTGCCACCTTCGCAGAATTCCTTGTGAATCACGAAGAAGTTCTTTACCATCCCTGCTTCGAAGTGGTGTCAACAGGGAAGATGTCGGTCCATAAACTTCTCGCAAGAGACCATACAACAGCTTTGTGTTATTGGAATCTGATGCCGCCTGTATCTCATCAGCCTTCTTACTCCGCCACGTATCCCTCAGCTGAGAGAGCCTTTGCCTCACACGTGATTTTACGTCCTTGAATTTCCTATGCAACACTTCCCTTTCCTGTGACTTTGCTGACAAATAGCGTGACAAAGTACGTCTTTTATCAGCCAATAAATCATCTATATGTTCATCATTTTCTTTGAACCAATCTTGATGCTTTCTTTGTATCAATCCCAGAACTTTCTTGCCTATATCATAAACTGACTTTTTAAGGGTCGGCCAATCCTCCCCAATATCTGCAGCATTCATTTCCTCTCGTAAAGTTCTCTTCACACTATTATACCTAAGACGATCAACATTCAGTCTTTTAGGCAGGGTCATCCTGCAGCTCGGATTTTATGTTTTGTGACTAATTTCACTTTGCACGTACTAGGAGGTGGTCAGTCCAACACTCAGCTCCACGAAGAACACGAACACACTGCACATCCTGTCTGTCACGCACCCTAACTAGGATGTAATCCAGAATATGCCATTCTTTAGATGCAGGGTGCATCCATGTAGTCTTAAGCTTATTCTTTTGTTGAAACATGGTATTGGTAACACACAGACTCAGCTCCTCACACATCTGCAGCAAAAGCATGCCATTACTATTACATCCCTACCCACTCTAGCATTAAAGTCATCTAGTAGGATGACTTGGTCTGCCCGAGGGATATTTCTTATAATGCCCTTCAAAGCATGGAAGAAAGAAAGTTTTTCGTCATCAGTATAGCACATAGTTGGAGCATACACACTCACCAAGGTCAAATAATTTCCTTTAGCCAAAGGAATTCTCATGGACATAAGACGCTCATTAATTCCGACTGGGAATTCTTCAAACTTGTCCACAAGAGTAGTCTTAACAGCAAATGCCACTCCAGCTTCTCCTCTAAGCTTTTCATCTCTCCCTTTCCAAAAGAATGTATATTTTCCACAAGATTCTGTAAGATGACCATCTCCAGGTAATCTCGTCTCAGATAAAGCAACGATGTCAAGATCATAGCGATGAAGCTCCTTCGCAACAAGCGCAGTCCTTCTTTCAGGACATTCAGAGGACTTGTGGTCAAGCAGTATCCGTACATTCCAACAGCCAATATTCATTATTTTCTTTGGTTCTATCACAGTAGCATGATGACGGCCGGGTTCAGCTTGTGACGCTCTGGAGCCCCTGCCGGGCCAGACTCTTTCAGCTGATGTGGTTCCAGAGTCCTTACTGCCATTTATTTTTATACTGTTTTGGTACATCATTGATTTTTGCTTTTTAAGGCTACGGTCAGCCATTCATTTGAGACTCACAGCACTATCAACAATCATGAATTAGTTAATCACTTTAATCAATCCAATGTAGTTATCGTGCAATACCTGTGCAAAAAGATTTTTTTTAAGTGAGGAAAGACTGTGCACTGAGTCAATCCCACTCACTAAGCAACAGCAACCATAATCCGAAAAGAAGAACAAGTCAACATCATCGGTAACCACTGAGCCGCAGGGTTTTATGTCGGAGTTATCCCAGTTACCTGAGTTACTTTCTCCTAGAAGGATACCCTAACAAAGGCTAAGAGTCCTTCACTCCCAATGGTTTAACCGCGCGTTCGGGTATTCAGTCCGATTATTTCTATGTCCCCGCGCATGATACAGCTTTAAGCCTTAAGGGAAAAAAAAAAGAAAAGAAAGAAAAAAAACATTTATTGGATGGCCGTTGACTCTCAAGAGTTCCTCCGTCCTTTGACGGGTTTTGTTTTTCATCCCGCAGGGTGTCCAATAAACACCCTCCTCACCAAGCAAGCTTGGTGGGGTTACCGGTTTAGTCGCCGACGACCCGACCATGCAACAGGTTGCACTGGGTTACATGTTACCAGTAGCACTCGAAAGTGCCCTGACATACAAAAAAATACAGTTATATGTACAATCAAAAGATGTAAGGAAACAATGGTTGGTGAAGAAGAAAGTATGATTTAAATTCGCTTTGTGTATATATTTGTGTGCGGTGCGTGCTGATATATAAAACTGTGTGTATGGGTTTTCTAGAATTCGGGATGTACTTTCAGATATCTTTACGAAGTAGAATGTCGTGTTTTCGATCGTGGTTGCTACACATGGTAACACAGATTTACGACAAGGAGACACATTTATTCTCTTTTTGTAGAATCATTAAAGGTACTGTTACAATATCCAAGGAATGTATATATATATATATATATATATATATACAGATACTTATCTAGTTTTTCCAAAGAGATGGGTATTTCCGAGGCAGTGGAAGATTTTGAACTTCTTTTCAAGTTAAAGTGATACCATACATACATACATACATACATACATACATACATACATACATACATACATATAGAGAGAGATTCAGTTGAATATGGTACTTAAGTCAAAGGCACCAGAATTTGGTTTAGTATTATCCATATAATTCAAAATGGGGTGATTATAATCAAAATAAGCAACAAGGATATCCAAAGGTAATGCAGTACGATCGCTTCATGCGACTTCATTTAATTAAACAATGTATTACATCAGTTTTAAAATGTAGAGCAATCTTCAGCTGCATATAAATATAGAATTTTAGTTAAATTGATGGTTATTCCATTTACCAACATCACAAAGAGGGTATGTATATGAGTGTTATATATATATATATAAATATATATATTATATATATATATATATATATATATAATATATATATATATATATATATAATATATATATAATATATATATATATATATATATATATATTATATATATATATATATATTTATATATATATATATTATATATATATATACTCGTATACATACATGAATATATATTGTAACAACCGTGGATTGCTGTGTTTTTATGTGTTGATTTGTTTGCTTTTGGACATGTAGAAAAAGCGTGTTGATTATTTAGTAAATGCGGTGAATTATGCATTAATATTTCAGAGGCTTCTTTTAGGCATATCAAAAGTTAGACAGAGAAGGGGGAAAATAGGCGAAAACTGGGCGAAAACATAACGGACAGAAAAGAGAGACAAGGAACGATACAAGGAACATTCGCAGCTGATTTTCTCATCAGATGCTTTCCGAGACGTCTTAATGGCTTCGCGCCATTTAAAACCAAGACCATTGTTATCTAACGGGAACGCCAGAGCATAGAGCTGCAGGAAAAAGCTGACGAATGTGTACTAGGACAGGACATTGCATGTGCAATAGGAAATAATGACAAGGTGTAACAGACAAGGAATGGTACATATATAATAGAAAATGCCTTACGGCTGTACAATAAGCAAGAGGATTAATTATACTAAAATGATACAATAGAAACAGAAAAAAGCCTTTTCGGTTATCAAGACAGACGTAGTGAGATAGCGCAAAGATATGGAAAAAGTCCTTGACGGACAGAACACAAACGTGTCTGGTTTGGTCAGCAGCAGGCCCAAAAAAGGACGACGCGCTTTGACTGGACACCGGTCGTGTGTGTGTGTGTGTGTGTGTGTGTATGTGTGTATGTGTGTGTGTGCACGCGCGTGTGCGTGTGTGTATGTGTGCGTGTATGCCACACACCGTAGTGTATATTGCAATAGGTCGTCTGTGCTATATATATATATATATATATGTATGTACGTATGTATATATATATATATATATATATATATATATATATATATATATATATATATATATTATACGTGTGTGTGTGTGTGTGTACGTGTTACATGTATATCATTATGTATATATTTCTATATGTATATATGTATGTGTATACGTATATGTATTTACATACATACATGCATGGATACATACTTACATACACACATACTGTATCTCTAATAGCAAAAACCAATAATTAACCCGTATTAATTGGGGTAGGCTGGTAAGCATTTCTATCGAACATAAACCAGAAAAGTAAAACCCGCTAATTAATGAGTAATTAGCAGCATCATTAACAAAAATAGCCAGAGCCTTCCCAGCACCATACACAGTAGGAATACGTTAAAGAGCAACATGAAGGAAATGGTTTTATTTCTGGGAAAGCCAGCGCATTGTTTTGGCTGTTGTTACCTGGTTGGAACATTGACAGCAGGTGGGTAGGGTGCGGGGGCGGATTCTTTTATTTGATCTCTGCTATGGGTAGAAAACCCTCAAGGTGTTGGTCTCTGTAGTCATTTATGAAACTGGTGCCATTTGGTAGTCCCACAGAGTCGAGAATGGCTTCGAGTTCCTTTTGATTCATTTGGATAAATGGTTCCTAGCTTATCTATGTTCGACTAATTTTCTTGTTTTATCTAGGACGGAATACACAAGACAAAAACAGATACACACATGTACGCACGTACACACGCACGCACGCCACACGCACGCACACGCACACACACACACACACACACACGCGCACACACACACGCACACACACACACACATACACACACACACACAAGCAGTCTTCACTCATCGTCCTTTCGTTATAAGTAAAATAAATCTGGCAAAATGTACTGAGTTTTGGTTTGTTTTTATTTTATTTTCCTCTCGTAACTTGTTGCGTTTTTTTTTACTACAGTCAAATACCAATAAATACTAAGAAAACAATACTGGTTACCAATACTCGTCATTCAAATTTTATTTCACAAAGCTCGTCTCAAATAAAATCTCTATGCGCCCATAGTCTACTTCATACAGACCTCATCCCTTTCAAACAGCGCACTGAGGAAGCATGCGCATAACAAAGCACAATAAAGAGCATTGCATATAATTTAATTATTACATATACAGTACATTACATTCAACTCGCAGAAAGAACTCCCTCCGGGCGGTTTTCTGCTGGCCACTCCATAATATTTCCACATTTGATTCCCAATTCTAATAATTTTTATGATATTTTACGTCTAATTATTTCTTTGTATAATAATGTTGACTTGCTGTCATTGTTTTATCACAGCCATATTCTCTCTTTTTTTTTAAAGAGTCAATCTCTTATATATATTTATCGTTAATAATTGGTAGAACTTATATATGTGTGCCTGGATAGATGGATGGGTAGATGGATACACTCGCCCCACCACACACAAAAGTCTGGTGCTGTGAGAAAACATGAGAATGGCGTTTCTTTACTTTTTCAAATATTCCCAAATTTTAAAAAGGATCTAATATAACGATATCATTCATTCGGCATGTTTTGAAATATGCCAAACAATTCAATCCCACACAAATATATGTTACTTTACATATAATTTACGTGTTAATTCTATTTACTGAATCTTGCTAAAAAGCATATTTTGCTTTAAAGTAGACACAATTGTCCGTAATTATACTGTTTCTATTTCTCTCAGCCAATATTTTTGCATCAGCCTCCTTTCGAACTCTAGATATTGCGACATACAGCCGACCATAAGGCAAAAGATGGCTTGACAGGAAATAGTTTGCGTCCAAATGGGAAAGGAAATCCCATTCCTTGAGATACATGTGGTATTCTTGGGATTAGAAGAGCTGATCCTGCATAATTTAAATTATGTAATAAGGTGGAGTTACAGGAATCTTCTGGTTAATGAAATATTGACTCAACATCTGGAATGGAAAGAGATCGACAACGTGTTGCTGCTGTTGTGGAACCACCGCGAATTTTAACATGTAAAGGTTCGCCTGAGATTTTCTAGTTTAAGATAAAGTTTTCGCCATTTTTATTGAAAAACATCCTCAAAGAGGGAGATATTCAAAAGCATGTTAATAATGTGTGGCTACAACTGTTCCAAGGAATTTATGATAAGAAGTTATACATGTATGTATGTTTGTATGTATATATGTATGTGTATGTATGTATGAATTGTGTTGACCCAAAATTTCGCTTGGTTTTTGTTGACACATAACTTCAAGCATTCTAATATGTAGCTAACTTCTGTCTGTCCCTTGCAGATGCGCATGCGCACTCGTCAGACTCTTGACACTTCAACGTAATTCGACGCGAAATTACGACGAGACAAATTGTATTTCGTGTGCTTGGAATCAATGGAAAATGGAGAACCAAACCAAACATTATCGGCACATCGTTCTTTATTTTTTTTTTTAAAAAAGGTAAGATAGCAGCATAAACCTATCGAAAGATTTGCGCTGTTGTTCGAAATGTGCGAGTCGGAAGAAGTTTCCCAGATTTAGATTGTGAAATTGTTTGGTTCAAGATGCACCTCGCTCTGACCGGCCAACTGAGATTAAGAGCGACACCAGCCCTCGTTATACGACCAGGATGATCGTAGATATTCCCCGAATATCTAAATCGTGTGTCGAAAACCATCTGCATCAACTCGGTTACGTCAGCAGCCTCGATGTTTGGGTGGCACATCGATTGAGTGAGGCTGACCTCGCCAAACGGATTTTTCACCTGCGATTCATTGCAGAAACATGAAGAAAACGATCCTTTTTTGAAGAGAATGATGACAGAGAACGAATAATGTATCATCCATAGCAATGTGAAGCGCAGACCGTGAGAAAAACGCGGCGAACCACTACAAACAACCGCCAAAGCAGGACTTCGTCCGAAGAAGGTTATACTTTCAGTTTTGTGGGATTTGAAGGGTGTTGTTTTTGACGA
>NW_021835918.1:12500-25000 GCF_006345805.1 Octopus sinensis | reverse complement strand
TGGGAAAAGAAAACGGTACGAAATTGCGAAGTAAAAAGGCGAAAATCGAAATATTTGGAAAATATTTTCAGGTTCGTATTTTTTTTCTTGCATGAAAGACAGGGAAATAAATCTGCCGTCTTTCTTTCCAATTATGTTTGGGATTTCGAAGGACATCTACATTAAAACTCTACTTAAACATGTGTACAATATTTACACACATACAATAAATACATTCCTTCATTCACACACAACGATTGCCTTATCCTCTCACGTGATTACCGTCCAACATTCATCTTGATTGTTCTGACTTTCACCCTTGCACGTATGTCGCTATGACTTCTCATTTCGCACATTCTTTGCCTCGGGGCTTTATAAAATACAAGACGGATCAAGAAATGAAATGAAAGTGAGACGTCTGTAGGTCTTTGGATTTAAATAGCTAAAAAGCTTGAGCAACACTTTTGCCAGTCTCTCAGTCGCCATATTAGATTCCACTGACATCAAGCATTGCAAGATGGCGGCTATTATTTTGTCTGCAGGTTTTATGTCTGAATATCTTTCTCATGGAAGAGCTGCCTTCCCCATGGCTTCTCTCAAAAATAACCGAAGTCTCGTCTATCTCTGGGAAATTTATTTAACCCATAGATCGCACCCTGACAAGTACAACACTTCCGGGTCAGAACGGACCTGACAGGTAATCGTAATTAACGAATAATTCCACGTTAACCCCAAATCCACAACTCGCGAACAGGAGCCTCATCACCGGATGCAGTTGAATGTCGTATGCGCACACACACATACATGCATATACATACACACACACACACACACATACATACATACATACATACATACATACATACATACATACATACGTACATACACACACACGCACACATACATACATACACACACACTCGCATACATAAACACGCACACATACATACATACATACATACAACAATACATACATACATACATACATACATACATACATACATACATATCCAGAATATACACTATCGATTTGGCAGACGCCTCAGGTTTCGTCCTTAACGAATTAATTGTTTGAATAAGTTGTCAACGGTGAAGGCTCAGGTCACCATCGACTCAATATAATCAATTCCAGAGTCCCATCATCAGGAAATGTTTTGCTGTTCTTGCAACAATTTGACCGTATATTCAACACACCTGGACTAATCTCACCCCCTCAAATTTCAAGTTCTGCACCAATGTTACAAAGGATTATTATTATTATTATTATTATTATTATTATTATTATTATTATTATTATTATTATTATTATTATTATTATTATTATGTTTTTCCTTCTTTCTTCAAATTTTCTTCCGTTTCTCGCCGAGTGTTTTCCACATACCTAGGGCAGAGAAGCTCATTGTATGCATTTCCAGATTACACAGGCAAATTCACAGATAAAATATGTATTTAAATATTTAATAAATAAATAAATTCATGGATGGATGTTGTTTTCACAGCGATAATGCTCTTCTCAGTACAAGAGCCGTTCCAGTTAATACGATTTTTTGCACTTCCTGTAGGGATGGTTGACCTGGAATCATTTTTAAATAGGTTTCAGTACCTTTTTTTTATCATTCCTAGAGATCCTATAATCACTGGTACTGTAATCGCCTTGAGATGCTATTATTATTATTATTATTATTATTATTATTATTATTATTATATTATTATTATTATTATTATTATTATTATTATTATTATTATTCAGTAGTTTTATTTTTATAGCGTGCTTTCACTTCACTACCGAGCGCAGCTCTGTGTGCCTTGTGTATGTGCTGTGATTTGTTGTGATGCTCTGATGGTTATTGTATGGAAAGTGTTCTGCGTAGGATGTGTGCAGTACCTAGTAGTGCAATTTTCTGTATGTTATATGTGTTTGTAAGTCCTGGTGTTTTTGTTATGTATTTGTCTGAATATTTTTTTATCATGCCTAATGCACCCACTATGATAGGAATTGTTTCTGTTTTCAGATTCCACATTCTAGTTACCTCTATTTCCAGGTCTTTGTATTTTGAGAGTTTCTCCATTTCTTTTAGAGACACGTTGTCATCAGCCGGTATTGATACTTCAATTAGAAAGAATTTTTTATCTTCATGATCTCTGACAACTATATCTGGTCTGTTGGCCTTAATTTCTCTATCTGTGTGTATCGGCATATCCCAGAGTATGGTTGCTTTCTCGTTTTCTGTGACCTTTTCTGGTGTGTGCCTATACCATCTTTTTTCTGTTGTTATTCCATAATGTTGGCATAGCTTCCAATGTATGTAGGTTCCAACTCTGTCATGTCTGTGAATATATTCCTTCTTAGCCAGGACTGGGCAGCTAGAGATAATATGATTTATTGTTTCTTGTCCATCTCCACATATTCTGCAGTTACTTGTAATATTTCTTTTCATTACATGTTTTTGGTAATTTCTGGTGGGGAGGCTTTGGTCTTGTGCTGCAATTAAAAATCCCTCTGTCTCTGCTTTGAGTCCTGAGCTTCTCAACCATTGCTGGGATTTTTCTTTGTCTATTTCTTTTGCGTTTAGTTTAGTCCAGTATTTACCATGAAGGGGCTTTTCTTGCCATCGTTTTATCATGGTTCGTTGCTGTTCTATTTTAGTTTGGATTTCATTTGTTTTATAGCTTTTGTTGTTTCTTCATCTTCTTCTTCTTCTTCATGTTTATTAGGTGGTATAATTTCTTGTTTGTATTTGTCAGCTTCCTTAAATACTGAGAACAGTTTTTTGTTTTGCTCGTGTTTTGCCGCTATCTGGATTAGTTTTCCTTCCTTCTGAATAGATATTTTGCAATCCTATGGTGGTTATTTTATAGTAGTTTTCCAGCTGTATAAGGCCTCTACCACCTTCTATACGTTGTATATATAGTCTTTCTATGTCAGATTTTGGGTGATGCATCCTAGATCCTGTCATTATTTTTCTTGTTTTCCTATCTATTTTGGTCAGTTCATTTCGTGTCCAGTTAAGGATATTGTAGCTGTAACTTATAACTGGGACAGCTAAAGTGTTGATACCTATTATCTTGTTTTTAGCATTGAGCTCTGTGTTAGTATTGATCTAACTCGTCTATAATATTCTTTTTTATTTTCTCTTTCATTTGTGTGTGTTGTGTCTTATCTAGTTCATGGATTCTAAGTATTTGTAAGTTTGGTTTTGGTCTAATTCTTTTATTTCATTGGTTTTATCTAGTGTGATGTTGTTACTCTTAACTAGTTTTCCTCTTTTCATGGTTACTTTGGCGCATTTTTCTAATCCAAATTTCTAATCTATTTCTTTGGTAAATCCATGAACTGTCTTTAATAGTGTTTCCAGCTGTTTGTCATTTGCAGCGTATAGTTTTAGGTCATCCATATATAAAAGGTGGCTGATCGTTTTGCCGTAACATTTATATCCGCATCCAGTTCTATTTAGCATATCAGATTATTATTATTATTATTATTATTATTATTATTATTATATTATTATTATTATTATTATTATTATTATTATTGAGTGAAGGAGCAGTGCATGCCATCAAAGTGACACTAGGGTATAAATATACGAAGCCCAATATACCCATCATGACTACCCGTCTGATAAGGGTACACCAGGCACATACATCACAATCATATGTACGCAACACGGTGATCTCATATCACGATAAACAGCACATGACCTTGCAGGTGGGATCCAGTTAGAATTATCTTCAGGTCGAGAAGCCCATCCTGCTCAAATGGCCCCTGAATCAAATTGGTTTAAAGATGGTGAACGAAACACCCATGTTTCCAGAGGTGAATTATTCAAGTCCCAAAGAATTCCTCTCAACACATGGATATGATAATATGCCCCCACTACTTCTGCTCGTGATCAGAGATGCACATATCGTCAGTCACTAAGGGACACGTTCAACTGGTTAAGGTCAAACAACTGACAAACAAATCTGTAGTATTGAGCAGAATATTTGCTGTAACCCATCTTTTATACCAAGACAAAACAATATACATGATAACACTTCCAATCAGTTAAGATCGGAAGCTATGAGAGCCACTGTCTGGTACTGCATGGCTTCTGATCTTAACTGATTGTAAGTGTTATCATGTATATTGTTTTGTCTTGGTATAAAAGATGGACCTCAGCAAATATTCTGCTCAATACTACAGATTTGCTTGTCAGTTGTTTGACCTTAACCAGTTGAGCATGTCCGTTAGTGACTGATGATATGTGTATCTCTGATTTCGAGCAGAAGTAGTGGGGAGTATCATAGCCTATTATTATTATTATTATTATTATTATAATTATTATTATTATTATTATTATTATTATTATTATTATTATTATATTATTATTATTATTATTATTATTATAATAATAATAATAATAATAATAATAATAATAATAATAATAATAATAATAATATAATATAGCTATACTATGATTGAGACACTCTAATTACACGAAGAGATCAGGTGACACAGATAGATATATGGATAAGTTAATATTTATTTACATAATAATAATGTAGGACATAAATTATGAATATATTTCGTTAAAGTGGAAACATAAATTTACATAATTAGAATGAAGCGGAGTGAATGAGAAGCTTGTAGAAGAGCGATGAATATTTGGGAGAAGAAAAAGTTTCCCAGTTCAGCTGTTACTGCTTTCGTTGTTTTGTAAAATGTTCGGTATTTAGTTTGCCGAGAAGCAAACAATAGAAACACACCACACGTACACACTCATACACATACATCCAGAGTAATCGTTAATCATTGATTAGTAATTAGCATTAATATTAGTTTGGGAAACATCTTCAACACTTGATGTAACAAAACAATGCACAGGTCTATCTGTCTATCTATCTGTCTATCTATCTATCTATCTATCTATCTATCTATCTATCTATCTATCTATCTATCTCTATCTATCTATCTATCTATCTATCTTTTTATCTATCTCTCTCTCTCTCTCTCTCTCTCTCTCTCTCTATCTATCTATCTATTTATCTCTATCTATATATCTCTATCTATCTATCTATCTATCTATCTATCTATCTATCTATCTATCTATCTATCTATCTATCTATCTATCTATCTATCTATCTATCTATCTACAGACGTGCTGTCACTTCGGTTCCGAAGGTAATCATTTATTTTGACTATTTATAGCCCATATTTTGTGTACATTTTTGTAAATAAGGTGTGTAAGGCACCCAACTTTCGTTTGAGTGCTTTTCCAAGGGAGGAATTCGCCCCTAGGGACAGTTTCAACCCCATTTAATTTGTGTAATTTTCTTCTCGACGTTTAAAAATGTCGAGAAATTTTATTTAGAACGCTGGTTGCGTTCTTTTATGGACCAGCATTTTCCTAGTCTGGAAACGCGAGGAGAAAAAAAGAACGTATGCACGCAAAGTGCAAACCTGAATGACGTGGTAGTGAACGCTGCAACCACTTACGGTAAGAGCCCTGTCACCACCACCACCACCACCTCCACCACCACCACCACTACCACCACGACCAACATAAATGATAAAAATGAAACTCACGCGAATACTATTAAGAAAAACAACAACAACAATAAAAATGAACTATCTAATAGTGAAGATGTTAATATAAAAAAAATCAACAACACCAGTAAATTTCGCTGACACTGCGTCAGAAGAAGGAAATAGTAACATTTACAAATGAAGAGCTAATAGAAACGAGAACTCTCTTTACAACCCGTGGGCAAGATTTAGTGCTGCATACACCTCAACACATAAAGGAACAAATAGAAAATAAGACAATTATATATAAAATTATAAGAAAAAACAAAAAACAAAATGAACACATTACAAAAACGGATATAGAAAAATGTTTAAAAAGCATAATGAAAAAAGAAAGAATATATAAACTGGGGTCCCCAGTTTAACACAGTGGTGGTCCGCTTCCCTAACCAGGAAATGGCAAAAGCTCACTCTACCGAGTCTTTGGAAAATGATGATATCAAAATGGTACCTTATTTCAAAGGCAAGAGAGTGAGTAGAATTACTATTAAAAATGTCCCCCCACCCCGAGATCCCGAACAAATGGATAACAGGGGCAATCTGTTACCATTTGAAAAAGATCAATATTTTAGAAACAGCCGTGTACCTAAACGACAATTGGGGTGGAAAAACAATAGTAGTGACCATCCAGATTGAGGGGGCCTCTATCGAGAGCCTACCCGATAGGATCCACCTAGAAAATGGGCAAAGCCTATATGTTGTGGCAGAAGGCAAGAAGCCTAGATGCTACAACTGTGGCAGCCCAGAGCATTTAATTGCCAAGTGCGCTCTAGCACAGAAAAAACAAGAAAGAACAAATCAGAAAACAAATAAAAAACCCTTGTTGCCAATACCAACACCAACACACTCAATTATGGAACAATGCCAAGAAGAAAAACAACAAACCAGCAAACAAACCCCAACAACATCACCAAGAAAAGAAACAGTACCAACAAAATCACCGTTGACGACGCAACCAATTTATCATGCTGAACCAAAAGATAGACCCACACCAACACCCAGGACGACAATTAAAAAGACAGAAAACAGTGACGAGAAGACAAATTCTACCCCTAACACCATAACAACACAAACACCGCACAAAACATCAACAATTTCTATAAGCATACATATTAACACAAATACTTTGCCTTTACCCTCTTCTGATACGTCGGACGACGAAAGTTCGACGGAATGGCAAATAGCCACAGGGGGTAAAAGGAAAAGATCAAAAAAGCCCACCAAACAAGGAAGTAAAGCAGGGAGATATTTAACTCCGGACAGCACCCCCCTAGACAATCAAAAAGTCAATGAACCCGCAAAACCACACACACAACTAACTGCAATAGACACAGACAATAAAAAATTAATGGATTACATTGTATCCAACACGGACATCTGTGAAGATGACTTTAAGACAAACAATCATCCGCGCACCACACCACCGAAGCACATAAAAATTGTACACATAACACAAACACAACACCATACACTGAAAACAATATTTCCAAATGCGGTAGGCGGGTTTCAACGATACCTCTCCAAAAAACTATACAAACACCTCATCAAAGACACTACAAAAGAAGAAGAAAAAAATGAAACTTTCGAAATGAGTAAGTGACCTTCCCTCTTGCCTCTTGTCTCTTCCAATGTTGTGTGTGAAACACAATTTTCGTAAACGTCAATTATGCTTAAATTAGGTTGTGTGAATGCGCGTGGCTTGGCGTCGGCTTGGAAGCAAGGTTACCTTCTAAACGACATCAAGTCACTGAACGTGGATATAGTAGCTATCAGTGAAACCAGACTCAGCAAGTCGCGGGCCCTCGCGTCCATGTTTGGCGATCAATTTGACATTTATTTTTCTCCCTGTCTGCCGAACATGGGTGGTGGAGGTACCGTGGTGCTTTTTCGAAAGAGTCTAAATGTAAAAGTAAGAACAATATTCCTAGATCCGGAGGGTAGGCTGGTTGTCTTGGACGTGGATGGCAGAAATGGGTGTGCATTCCGTCTGATGGCAGTTTATGCACCGTCCTTAACGGGTCGGGCGGATTTCTTCAGACGTCTAGAGGTTTTCCTGGGTACGTCTAGACCTTTACTGTTAGTAGGGGATTGGAACGCTACCTTGGACACGCATCTAGATTATGTGGGAATGGATAGGAATAGAAGGGGGTGTAAGTGCCTCAAAGACCTACTCAGACGTTTCCATTTGTCTGACAGGTTCCGACTCGACCATCCGAACGTGCCAACGTGGACTTGGACAAACCGCGTCGGATCGTCGAGATCTTATCTAGACAGAATTCTATGCAGGACAGCGGATAGGGATAGTGTAGGATGTCCACAATTTAAAATAGTCAGCTACACAGATCACAAATTTGTGACGTGTACGCTCGACTTAGATAAGACACATAGACAGGGTCCCGGTTACTGGAAACTGAACACGTCGCTCTTAGCGCGACAGGTTTACAGGAACCGGATTAGCGAGTTAATTAAGAGGGCGCTGACGGGAGCCGTCGTTAACAACCGCTGGTGGTTCGCCCTGAAAATGGCAATAAAATCGGAATCAATTAGGTTTAGCAAGGAATTAGCGATAGATCGAAACAGAGTAGAGGGAGACCTAGTTAAGAAACTAGAAGAGGCACTTACTACTGGCAGCGCAACCAACGCGATGGCTGCGAGGATGGCCCTCGACCAACACCTCAACGCCAAGCACGAAGGTTGCGTCGTCAGAGCTAAAATGCGTGCCTTAAGGAACGAAGGGATCGAAGCTGCGCGTGAGGCCCGGGTAGCGGAGGCGCAGCGTGGCAACAGAGCCACCATTCGGTCTCTAATAGATCAACAGGGATGCAGTTTACTCGAACCTGAAAGGATGTGTGAGGCCTTTCAACAGCACTTTGCTCGATTGTTTGGTGCGAGCGGTGGGTCGGAACGCGGGATGGATTTCAGTGCCTACCTGACCGACCTGCCGCGGCTCTCGGCAAGAGAAGCGGAGTGTTGTGAAAGTCTCATCACAGCCGCTGACGTGCGGGATGCGATGGCGGGCTGCGCGAGGGATAAGTCGCCTGGATTGGATGGTTTACCCTACGAGCTGTATTGTCAAATGCCAGACTTGTTTGACGACCTCTTGGCATCAGTCTACTGCAACTGGCAACAAAACGGGAGAATTCCCGGTTTCGTGAGCCGAGGTGCAGTGACGTTGCTGAAGAAAGACCCAAACAAGGGGAATTTTATAGATAATTTCAGGCCCATCACTCGGCTCAATGCAGATTTGAAAATTTTGGCCAAAGTAATAGCCGAGAGGTTGGCGCTTGTCATTGGTAAACTGGTCGACAGGGCGCAAACATGCGCCGTGCCGGGCAGAACCATACATGACAACCTCCATCTGATGCGCTACATTGTGGACAGGGTAGTTAAGGATCCTGGCATGGGTGGGGCGCTGATAAATTTGGATCAGTCTAAAGCATTCGATAGGGTCGACCATCGGTACTTGGCGGCCGTCCTCAGGGCGGCTGGCTTCGGTCCCGTCTTTCGCGGTTGGATCGCTGCCTTGTATAGCGGCATCCGATCGGTGATTCGGGTGAACGGTCACCTGTCGAAACCGTTTGACATCACGCGTTCGGTCCGTCAGGGGTGTCCCCTGTCGGCGCTTCTGTATGTATTGACTCTCGAGCCGCTACTGCGGAAGCTGGCGACACTGAGGGGCATCCCACGGGAACTGGGTTGCGGGACGAGCGTGTCGGCATATGCGGACGATGTCACCGTCATAGTGTCGAGCAACAAACACATCCAGATGATAGGCGAGACACTAAGAAAATACGAAACGGTGACGGGAGCGAAGATTAACCAGGAAAAGTCAGTGGGTTTGCTACTCGGCACCTGGAGAAGCAAGCCCATGCCGTCCGACTGCGGCTCAGTAGTGGGACGCTGGACGGACAGACCGGTTAAATTGCTCGGGGTCTGGTTCAGTCCGGACCTCCAAATGGATAAGAACTGGAACCAGATCACGAGTAGAGTGGTCGCTCTCAGCCAAACATGGGCCGAGAGAAAGCTGTCTCTAAAAGGCCGGGCGGAGGTGGCGAACGCGTACATCGCATCCGTCATCGATTACCGCCTGACCGTCGTGCCTTGTCCCGACGCCACCATCACCAAACTAGAACGCATACTCTTCCGCTTCCTGTGGAAGGGTGGCGTTCCGATGGTGAGGAAGTCCATTTGCTGTCAACATCCGTTGAATGGAGGACTGGGAATGCCGTGGTTGATGATGCGCAGGCATGCGCTGAGACTGCGGCATCTCTGGAACTTCATCGACGACGGTGAACAGGTGTGGGCGCCGTTTGTGAGGCGCGCCTTCCCGCAGCTCGTCTCACTGACCAAACTGCAAACGTGGATCAAAAAGAGACCGAAACTGGGCGATTGGCACCGAGAGTGTCGCCAAACTCTACAGCAGCTCTGCCGACCGGGGTCAAACTTGTGCAACTTACAAACGACTAAAGCGTTCTATAGAGGACTAGTGGAGGGGAGGTCCGACGACACACTCGGGGCAAACCTGGGCGTCGACGAGAAATTCCTAACCCGCCTGTTCAGGACGACGTTCGGGCCGGGGCCTATGGATAACTTCCAGAAATCCCTGGCTTGGCAGTGCTATCGAGACGCACTACCTGTTCGAGAGAAGAGCTACAGACACGGTTCGAAAACCATCACCAGACCGACCTGCCCGAGATGCGGCCAGAGCGACGAAACCGTTCTGCACGCACTCGTGCAGTGTCCAGATATTTCAGAGCTGTGGACCTTCGTCGAACAGCTGTTGTCACGTGTAGGTCGGGCCCGCCTATCGGCCGAGTCTATCGTGAGTATTGTTCCACCACCTTCCTTTAAACGGGAAGGGAAAACGGTTTTCGTTACGCTGATGGCTATGGCGAAAGAATGTGTGTGGTGGACGCGTTTGAAAGGACTGCAAACAAACACCTTCCTCTCTGGTCAGTCTCTCGTCAACTTTTTCAAGTACCACTTGAAAAGGAGGATGAGAATAGAGAGGAGGGCTTTGTCGAACGAATGTTTCAATAAAAAGTGGGTAAAAGTGGCAAAAATGGTCAGTATGAAAGACGACACTAACGAGAAGTAAGGCGACTTACTCATGTGTTCTTTTTCGAACTGTCTGAGGTGACCTTGGTCTTTTTTGTAGGTTTTTCTTTCCAAGGCTACACCTAAACTGTGAACCTTATATATATATATATATATATATATATATATATTGCTTTTTTATACACCACACAACCCACAGATCCCTATTGATCAAACGTGTTTTTTTTTGTGCCCCACCCATCCCACCTCGAAAAGAAAAAATTCTACATTGTATTTGGTCCATTTTTATTGTGTTTAGCCCTGTGTGGCTACAATAAAAAGTTATCTACCTCTCTGTCTGTCTATCTATCTATCTATCTATCTATCTATCTATCTATCTATCTATCTATCTATATCTATCTATCTATCTATCTATCTATCTATCTATCTATCTATCTATCTATCTATCTATCTATCTATCTATCTGTCTGTCTGTCTGTCTGTCTGTCTGTCTGTCTAGTTGAAATTTATAGAGAAACAAAAGACAAAGACAGGTGTATGAACACCAAGCAGGTGTATTAGTTTGACGCTCAGGAAAGTGAATAAGTGTTTTACGTTTCGAACCTACGATCCTCATGCTGGCACTCCGTCGATTACGACGACGAGGGTTCCAATTGATCCGATCGACGGAATAGCCTGCTCGTGAAATAGACGTGCAAGTGGCTGAGCATTCCACAGATACGTGTACCCTTAACGTAGTTTTCAGGGAGATTCAGTGTGACGCAGAATGTAATGAAGCTGGCCCTTTGAATTACAGGTAAAACTCATTTTTGCCAGGTGAGTGGACTGGAGCAAAGTGAAATAAAATGACTGGCTCAAGGATACAACGCGTCGCCGGAAATCGAACTCACGACCCTACGAACGTAAGCCGAATGCCTCAAACCACTAAGCCACGCGCCTTCACACACATGCACACACACGTATTAATGCACTTACATAAAGACACACTCTTGAGCGCCCCAGTTTAGTCGGTTCACTGTTAAATTCCCTTCCACTGGCCACTTCCTTCCGGTCACTTCAAGATATGGAACAATTAATTTCGATACCATTTTTTTTCCTCTCTCCATTTTTTCTGTCTCTTCTCTTTTTGATGAAGAGCATAGGTTCGAAATGTCAAACACTTTTCCATTTCTCTTGAGCGTCAAATCAATACAGCTGCGTGTTGTTCTTCATCTGTCTCTCTCTTTTGTTTTCTGTACTTATGAACCATATATATTTATTACTGCGAATGGTTTTGTTAAGCAGTGCCGAATTTCACAATTCTGTAAATGATAATAATAATAGTATTTTATAAGCTTAAAGCGATCACCGCGCAATGACTAAAGAAAATAGTCTAATAATGGGGCATATAAGCCTCCTCCCCCCCACACACACACGACAGAAAAAAGTGGGTTTTCCCGTACGCGTGGAGCTCGAACGCAACGTTTTTTTTTTGCAATATCTATTTTTGCTTGCAGTAGCCGGTTCTTTTGGTCAAACTATCGTATCTCCAGCTGCTTCAGATGCAAAGAAAACAAAAATTGTCAAAGTGTAGTAGAACGGTTTTGCTATGGAATGGTGAAACTATTTTTTCGTCTTCTGAAAAAGCAACGTTTTTGACTTGCGACACTTTTGCATAATAGCAACGATATATATATATATATATATATATATATATATATATATATATATATATATATATATAATATATATATATACATACATACACGCAAACACACATACACACGCATTATATATATATATATATGTATATATTTATATAAATCACAGTATATGTCTGTATAATGACTAACGCATACATTTCTACAATTCTCAACTGATTTTCACCAAACTTTGCGCACACATTACTTATGTCCCG
>NW_021835918.1:0-7500 GCF_006345805.1 Octopus sinensis | reverse complement strand
ATGACCATACTATTACAATAGATTATGGGAGCATTGCGAACACATTCTGCTGGACACTGCTTGTCACAGCTGACGAGTTTGCAGAATGCAATCGGCAAGTGAATACAATTTGGATGCTCGCTTTGCAATAAAGTTGTGTGTTTATTTGGGCAAAAACGCTACAGAAATGTATGAAAGACTCCTGTCGGCAGAAAAAAGTTTGAAGGACGGCAGGGTGGAGGTGAGAGACGGTGAGAAATGTGGGAGGGAGAGGGGCGCCAGTACATCGGAGCTGGTTGCGAAAATTCACAATTTTCTGGATGAAGATCGTGGGTCCTGTAAAGACAATAAGCATAGTTTGGAGTTAGTGTAGTAGTTGTACACAGATTTATTCATGAAGATCAGAACAAGTGCAAAATTTGTTCTCAGGGTGCTCAGTGATGAACAGACGAAAAGACGGATTGGTAACGGCGAGGAGATGGTTAGGCTGCAATCCAAGAGTACTTGAGTCCCTGGTGACATGTGACGAAAGTTGGATGTCCTGTTATGATCCAGAGACAGGGTGCCCAACGTAAGCATCCTGGCTCCAAGAAGGCCAAGGAAAGCAAGCCAACCTGGAAGCTCAGGATCATCCCCGTTTCTCGGCAGTATGAGCATCACCTACACCCACTGGCTTCCCTCTGGCCGTACGCTCAAGAAAGAGTAACTTATGAAGATTTTGAGGCAGTTCAGGGAGAGATTTTATTGTAAAAGACCAGACTTCTTGGGTCGACGACAACTGCCCCAGGGCAATGTACCAGTCCCGAATTCCATCCTGGTAACCAACTACTTGACAGAGATGGGCATCAAAACTGCCCCTCATCTTCCCTACAATCCGGGCCTTCTTCCCTGTGACACTTGGTTGTTCTCCAGGCTGATGACGATGGCCTCAAGGGAAGTCGTTTTGAAGGTAGACGAACGCGAAGCTCTTTTGCTGAAGGACAAGAAGCCGAAGCCAAGAAGCCGAAGGAACATAAAGCCAAACGGACAAGAGGCCGAAAAAACAGGAAAATTAAGATATATGGTTCCTACAATATGACTATTTGACAGACTAAAATGATGAAAAAATTGATACATAAACCACTTTTTAAATAGGTTTCTTTATTGGATTTACAGCGTAAAAATACTAAACTAATGTGGTCAGATGTTCATTTTAAAATTATTACGATTGACATATTAAAATGCACAAGACAAAAATAAATAAAATTATTTAAAAATTGTGAGCCAAAGATGGTAGGAACACCGATGCTTCTTTATAATTAGAGCCACAAATGTTTTTTATTCTATCGTTAATGGTACCATGTTCTGATAATGATATCATGTTCAGCCTTATGTCCGTTCGACATTGTGTCCGTTCGGCTTTACGTCCATTCGGCATCTTGTCCATTCGACTTCATGTCCGTTCGACTTCATGTCCGTTCGGCATTGTGTCCATTCGACATTGTGTCCTTTCGGCTTTGTGTCCGTTCAGCATCTTGTCCATTCGACTTCATGTCCGTTCGGCATTGTATCCGTTCGGCTTCTAGGCTTCGATTTCTTGTCCTTCGGCATCCTGTCCGCATACGCTTTTGAAGATGAAGGGAGCTATGAGAAGGGTCTTAGACACCTTCACTTCGGAGGACTTCCATGAGACCTTCACTTAGTGGATGGAAAGCTACAACAAATGCATTGAAGCCAAAGGATCCGACTTTAAAGGAGAATAGAGTTTTGCCCTTCTTTGAAATAAATGTCTTTCCAGAAAAAGTCTCAAAACTTCTGGAATGCACCTCGTACGCTACTCTTACATAAACGAGTTGCTCTCTTTCTGCAGACATATAATAATAGCTGCAATGATTCATTTGAACAGTTTTTATCTGATGATACATCGTCAATAATAGTTTTTTTTATTATCGTTTCGCTCAGTCAACTTCAATTATTAAATTTTCTGAAAATGAAATGATTGAACTTCATACGAAAATATTCTAAAGTATGGCAGAATATATACGAAATATTACTTATGTCATCACCAGGATATTTCATCATTTGTCTATATATATATATGAAGAATTAACATAATAAAAATAATAATAACAATATATATATATATATGTAATAAATATCTTTATATATTTCTTTATATATACGCAGACATGTATATACAAATATATATATATAATATTAGCAAACATTTATATAATAACCATAAAAATAATAATTTATAATAAAAATAATAATAATAGTTTACAAACGACGAAATATTTATGTAATAATTATTTGTTTAAATATTTCATCTGTGACAATTTACAATATATAGACTCGTTGATGTATATAGACATTTTATTGATGTTGGTCTATACATTGATGTTTCAATCTTCTTCAAATAAAACAGTTATTTTAAATAGTTATTATAAAATATTAAACAATATAATTAGCATATTTTTGAATAATGAATGTAATAATCAGTTTTGCTTTGGAACTTTTTAGAAACGGTTTTCTTTCTTGTGTCCCAGAGAAAACATGGCCACTCCACTGACAGCACGTATAAAGAAAGAACAGATGTCCTATTTCTCTGATCTGAAGGTGTGTCAGGGGGCAGCGCTCCACTGCCGAGAAGTGTGTGTGAGTGGATCGAGAAGTTTAAAACTGGCCGAACAAGCGTGAAGCACGCAGAGGGGGCAGGACGCCCATCAACCGCATAGGGAGCAGGATGCCCAACAACCGCAGAGGGGACAGTACACCCATCAACCGCGGAGGGGGCAGGACGCCCATCAACCGTAGAGGGGGCAGGACGCCCAACAACCGCAGAGGGGGCAGGACGCCATCAACCGCAGTGAGGGCAGGACGCCCATCAACCGCATAGGGAGCAGGACGCCCAACAACCGCATAGGGGGAAGGACGCCCATCAACCGCAGAGGGGGCAGGACGCCCAATAACCGCAGAGGGGGCAGGACGCCCAAAAACTGCGGAGGGGGCAGGACGCCCGTCAACCGCAGAGAGGGCAGGACGCCCAACAACCGCAGAGGGGGCCGGACACCCATCAACCGCAGAGGGGGCAGGACGCCCATCAACCACAGAGGGGGTAGGACGCTCAACAACCGCAGAGGGGGCCGGACACCCATCAACCGCAGAGGGGGCAGGACACCCATGAACCGCAGAGGGGGCAGGACGCCCATCAACCGTAGAGGGGGCAGGTCGCCCATCAATCGCAGAGGGGGAAGGACACCCATCAACCGCAGAGGGGGCAGGACACCCATGAACCGCAGAGGGGGCAGGACACCCATCAACCGACGAGTGACCATCGATGTGGTGTAAATTAGACATGGTTCTGCATATAAAATCACCACGACAAGCTTCCCTTACGTAAAGTCAGTGCGAGATGGGTGTTAAGAGAGCTTACCGAAGCGCAAAATTGCAATCGTTTGAAGATCTTCGACTCTTACTTGACCGCTACAACGATGAAGGCGAAGTTTTTTGGGAGAGAATAGTCACAGGAGATGAGACCTGAGTCCATCACTTTGAGCCAGAATGTCAAAGGTAGAATACGGAGCGAAAAGACAGAATCGTCAGCGAAAAGAAATTCAAGACTCAACCTTCCACAGAAAAAAGTAATGCCTACCGTTTTCTGGGACGCAAAAGGGTGCATATTCCATAAAAACATACATACATACATACACACACACACACACACACACACACACACACACACACACACACATATATACCCCATATATGCGTGTAGAGGACGGCGAGCTGGCAAAAACGTTAGCACGCCGGGCGAAATGCTTAGCGGTATTTCGCCTGTTGTTACGTTCCGAGTTCAAATTCCGCTGAGGTCGACTTTGCCTTTCATCCTTTCGGGGTCGATAAATTAAGTACCAGTTACGCACTGGGGTCGATATAATCGACTTAATACCTATGTCTGTCCTTGTTTGTCCCCTCTATGTTTAGCCCCTTGTGGGCAATAAAGAAATATATATGCGTGTAGAGGAGCGCGTGCGTGTGTGCAGGCTTGTGTGTGTATGTGCAGGCGTGTGTGTGTATGTGCAGGCGTGTGTGTGTATGAGTGTGTGTGTGTGTGTGTGTCTGTGTGTGTAATCATGAATATTTCCAGAAAAGGTAAGACCACCAAATCCATTTTATGATATTTGGTTGACGAGAAAAAGGCGACGAGCTGCGGGAAACGTTAGCACGCTGGGCGAAATGCTTTGCGGTATTTCGTCTGCCGTACGTTCTGAGTTCAAATTCCGCCGAGGTCGACTTTGCATTTCATCCTTTCGGGGTCGATTAAATAAGTACCAGTTACGCACTGGAGTCGATATAATCGACTTAATCCGTTTGTCTGTCCTTGTTTGTCCTCTCTGTGTTTAGCCCCTTGAGGGTAGTAAAGAAATAGATATTTGGTTGACGAGAAAAGTTCTGATAAACACTTAATCGCTGGAATGTAGTCCTAACGTCGAGGGTTCGAATATAAAATGATACAATTTTACATTTAAAATATATATTTCTTAAGATTTTATTGAGTTTTGACCCGCTGATGGATTGTTCCTGGAATTCTAAAAGGTCCTACTTTGTCAAAATGATTCTTCTCGAGTATTCTATTAAAGACACACATCGCTGCGGAATACTCCACCACTTACGCACAAATCTCATAAGAAATTTTGGTCGAGATCCGTTAAATTCATTTTCTGAAGGAATTAGACGAAAGCGATTAACGTTGACCCAAATTGTTGCTTTTGTCGTCGTAAAATGGCTCAGTGTTTAGAGCGTCGAGCTCAGAGTCACGAGGTGGTGAGTTCGATTCCCGGACCGGGCTGTGTGCTGTTGTGTGCTGTATTCTTGAGCAAGACATTATTTCATGTTGCTCCAGTTCACTCATCTGTAGAGGTGAGTTGCGAAATCACTGGTGCCAAGCTGTACCAGTTTTTGCTTTTAACTTGGATAACATCGGTAGCATGGAGAGAGGAGGCTGGTATGCATGGGCGACCCCCCCCCCCACTGGTCTTCCATGAACAACCTTGCCCGGACAACCTTGTAACTCGGAGGGGAACTTTCTAGGTGCAATCTCATAGCCGTTCAGGACCGAAGGGGGTCTTTGCCCCTTTGAAGTTTACCTTTTAGATTTTAGTTGAGAAAATCGACCCCAGCATTTATTTGGAGCTCATTTATAAGTCTGGTACCTACTGTATTGGTCTCTTTTGCCGAACCGATAGTAACGGGGACGTAAACAAACCAATGCCGGTTGTCAAGCAGTGCTAGGGGAACAAACACAGAAACACACACACACGGTGGTCTTCCACACAGTATCCTTTAACCAGATTCACTCAGAAAACGTGGTGGGACCAGGGCTATAGTACAAGACAAGATGGCACGCATTGGGACTGAAACCACAACCACATAATTGCAAAGCAAGCGTCAGCCATGCTGTGTCGTAACACAAGGCACCCATATTGTGTACATCGTTATGCTGGGCCTGCTAAACACCTTATCTGACTTCCTTACTTTTTCTTTCAGTTGAAAAGTAACACTCCCGTAGGTTTCGAATTTCTCTCTAATTACAGTAATTATAATTAATGACATTTTACGAACTCTTTTAAGGTCGATCTTTTGTTGTCGTTATTTGGTTCCAAGGCATTCTGATTGAGAAGGCGCTCCCGTCATGATTATCCCGACAATTAAACGTGTTCCAGCTATGACCATCCCGCATTTTTAAAATCTATCTCGGACCTCGTCGGACGATGTTCTCTTCTCTTTCTTGTTATATTTTTGTTGTTAAGAGGCAGGGTGTGAAGTGATAAAATTTGGCTGTTATTTCTGGCAGATCAAATTCCCGTGTGGAGATTCCTTCACGTAACCGTAAAGTGGGACTTGGTTCTATTCTTGGCAATAACCATCAGCCGCATAAGGTAAAAAGAGCAAAAAAAGGCCTGTAAATTTTTTTCTTCCTTATAATGTGAAACTTTTGCACGTAGAGATGTGAAGCATCTCAACGGAAGTGACATAGAACTGAACCTAAACATAAGTTCATGACCCAATGGGTGTCTTTTTTAAAAAATCTGCTTCGGATGATTTATTAAATAATTAGAGGCGCACATTTTGTGAAGATTACTTCGAAGTACAGTAATTTAAGTTTCAGTTAACGCAACACCACTCACATACATTCATATATCTATAAATACACACACACGCA
Source organism: Octopus sinensis (assembly GCF_006345805.1). NCBI lineage: Eukaryota > Metazoa > Mollusca > Cephalopoda > Octopoda > Octopodidae > Octopus > Octopus sinensis. Next base: position 1,316 of record NW_021835918.1, on the reverse strand, counting down.
CACACACACACACACACACACACATAAGTACAAGTTGTAAAAGTGACTCAATTTCGAGCGGGCATATTTACATAGTTCTTTGGGGGGTGGGTACAATAAAATTCAAACATTAGTTTTGAGGGTCGAAACTGCTATTATCCTTAGTAAGCCAGCTGCTGAGAGCTTAATCTCGTTTATTTCCTTTGTGACGTTTGTCATGTGCTTGTGTCGTTTCTTCACATTCTTTACGATCGCCTACGAACATATTTCCTTAAATTTTTGGCTCTGTGTATGTATGCGCATGTGTGTGTGGGTCTGTGTGTGTGTGTGTATGTAGATGCGCATATACTTATAGATATATATAAAGTCACAAACACGCAGAATAATATTCGTTTGCATATAAATATATATGTGTATATATGCATGCATGTATAAGAATACACACAGACACACATATGTCTGTCTGAATGTAAGCATGCAACAAAAACCTTATCTGTTGCTATCTTAGGTCAGTCATTGTCGACAGCGTCTGATTTAAAGTAAAACAAATGATATACATGCTTCGATGTATGTATGTGTACGTGCATGTATGTATGTATGTATGTATGTATGTATGTATGTATGTATGTATGTATGTATGTGTGTATGTATGTATGTATGTGTGTGTGTGTGTGTATCGACAGAAAGAAACAGACGCCTGTCTTGCGGCATCGAGAACAGTAATAACTCTAATGGCGACCATAACAATAACGACAATGACCCAAGCTAATCAGCTTAGGTGTGTCCTATATTCTTTACTACCTCACCCCCCCACACACACACAGAGTTACAGGCTTATACACCCTTCTTTTGCTTAAATCTACCCCCCCCCCAACTGCCACTAGCTAAACTCTCTTATGACAGTAATAGTTGTGTAGGAGGGGCAGTGGCATTAGTTTACCGCACATTTCTGAGAACAACAACAACAACAACAACAACAATCCAGTGATGACGGAACAGATTATATTCATGATGGGCCGACGACGTTCGTGATGATGATGATGATGATGATGACACTTTAAACTGGCTTAGCCAAGTGAGAACGAGCGTTAAAAATAACTAACAGACGCATACAAACAACACACCAACACACTCACTCTCCCTGTCACACACACACAATACATTATTACATATACGCAATAATTACACCTAATTATATATATATATATACACATATGTATATATATATATATATATATATATATATATATATATATATATATAAGTATATATATATATATATATTATATATATATATATATATATATATATATATATATATATATATAATATATATA
>NW_021835917.1:27500-37338 GCF_006345805.1 Octopus sinensis | reverse complement strand
ATACACCCACGCATCCACATACATTGTTATATCTGTCCGTGAATGTGTGTGTGTGCATGATTGCACACATACACACACATGCACATATACATACAAATATCTTCTAAGTTTTCCATTGTTATTGGCTTCTCTTATAGTCTATATTGGTCTACATATATATACTTATTTGTTGATGTCAATTCGTAAATATTGAAGTAATAAAAATAAAAGGCTGTCATGTCATCTATTTATACGCCATGTCATAATGTCATGCTGCTTCATAGTTAAATACATGCATGCACACATATGCACACCCATGCACACAGAGTTGCACATACATGTGCACAAACTACACATACACACATGTACAAACACAGATAATCAGATATTTATATATATATCACGTCATCATCATCATCGTCGTCATCATCATCATCACCATCGTTTAACGTCCGTTTTCCAGCAAGCATGGGTTGGACGTTTCGACTGAGGTCTGGGAAGCCAGGAGGCTGCACCAGGCTCCAGTCTGATCTGGCAGGGTTTCTACAGCTGGATGCCCTTGCTAATGCCAACCACTCCGTGAGTGTAGTGGGTACCTAATGTACGTATGTATGTATATGTGTGTGTGTGTGTATGTGTGTGTGTAAAGAAAGAGAGAAAGGGATAAATGATTGATAGGTATAGATAAAGATATTTATATATATTTACTGAAGTATACATGCACACACCCAGACACACACCACATCACACACCACACACATATATATATATGCCACACACACATATTTATACGTATATATATATAAGAGAGAGGGCGATAAATGATATAGATAGATAGATATAGACTGGTAGGTAGATAGACATAGATATATATATATATATATATATATATATATATGTACATAACTATACATACACACACACACACACATATATATATATGCACACACACATATTTATACGTATATATATATAAAGAGAGAGGGGGATAAATGATATAGATAGATAGATTATAGGACTGGTAGGTAGATGACATAGATATATATATATATATATATATATATATTATGTACATAACTATACATACACACACACACACACATATATATATGCACATACGTAGGGATGCTGAAAATGCTTAGCATCTTTATGTTCTGAGTTCAAATTTGGCTAAGACCAGCTTTGCCTTTCATCCATTTGGAGGTCAATAAAATAAGTACCAGTCAAGGTTAAGTACTGGGGTCAATGTAATTGATCGCACCCCCTCCCCTCAAAAATTTCGTGTTTGCATGGAATGAATTAACATGGAGTTTTGATATGCGGTTTTGATTCAGATGGCTTTAAATCAGGAAACATTGGGTCATAATACCAGGAATGATCTCAGGTAGGTTGGTATTAAAAGGGTTTAAGAGACCATACATAGAACTTGGACAAATTAGCTTTGACCAGGGATTGAACCTGTTTCTCAGTTTTGATGTAGTTGAGAACTCAACTCACTCCAAGACTGCAGAGTTCACTGTTGTGTGTCGGTGGTAATTTCAGTTTAAATGATTAATCACAGCGCAAGAGCTCCGCCCCCAGCAAAATACCCATGCCACCTCCCCCCCCCCACCTCTACCACCTCCCCCCCACCACCAGTATCACTCTTAAATTATTTCAGATAATATTCAGGGTCAAGTTTTATTGGTTATTCAATAAACTCAGTCATTCGAAAAGGTTCCTCATTAAAAGAAATCACAACAAAAGCAACAAACAATTAAGCAAATACAAAAAAAAAGAGAAAAGCAATAATTATAATAATAGCAATAATAATAATATAATAATAATAATAATAATAATATAATATAATAATAATGGTAATGCTCCTTTAACAAAATTGATATCATTGTTATGAAGTGTATGCATTGTTTAATTTCGGTAACGATAACAACAGTTACAACATTATCAAATCAACGACAATAGCAAGAGTAAAAACAACAACACAAACAGTTTTTAAAATGTTGCCAAAATTTTGATAATGATTTTGCTAAGAACTTGCCAATATCAGATATTATTGAAAAGAAAGACTCCGGCATAGAAATTGGCAGAAAAAGTGAAAGCTGCCAAAAATATATTCTAGTCATTTGGTAGCATGAAAAGCATAATGTGTTGTAGACTAATACTGAACCGAACGATGCCAAATTTAGTACAAAATAAAGCAGGTAAAAAGAACCAAAGTTTCTATATTCTGGCCTGGAAAATAAGGGAAAATTATGTATTTGATTTAAAGAAAGTTTGGGAGTGTTCCTAAAGACAAAAAGGAGAAAAATAAGTAAATGAATCAAAAGAATTAATGATAAGAGAGGTAAAACAAAAGTCTTCAGTTACATACATATATAGATGTATGTACATATGTGTGAATATAAACATACATATATACATACATACATACATACATACATACATACATATATATATATATATTATATTATATATATCAATATATGGAGAGAAAGAGAGAGAGAGAGAGATAGGAAGATATAGATAAATATGTATATGTACATATAAATGTATGATTATAAACATATATATATATATATACACATATATACTTACATACTTTCATAATGCATATATATATGTGTGTATGTGTGCATATATATTGATAGAAATGGTAAGACAACGAAAGAATGAAAGAGACCTCGATATTATGTAAATAGAGGAATTTATCTGTAAAAGTAATATGTGACAATTATTCGGTAGCCATGATAAAACTCCGAGTTTTACCCGACATTCGAAACTCCGAAACTTGGGGTTTCATTATGGCAACCAAATAATTATCACATATTATATATATATATATATATATATATAGTTATTATTGAGGGAATAAAATCCAAACTTACAAGGAAAAAATCAATTAGAAATACTAAACCAGATTTCACACAATATAATTATATATATATATATATATATATATATATATATATATATATATACAAGATAAGAAAATGGAGAAATACATCTAAATCAAATATCAATTACACGATAATACCAATCACATACTTTATTAAACCACCACATAAGAAACTGTAGGGTTACATATAAAAAGCAGAACAAATCAGTGTACATACAGTAGTGTACATAAAAAAGTGTACATAAAAGAGTAATGATGTATAATAAATAGAATTATATATAAAAGAGAATATAAATATAAGTAAATATAAATCTCAATTTGTATATATATGTGTATATATATATATATTGCGTGGAGGAGCAATGGCCTATGGTGTTAGGGCAGCGGACTTGCGGTCGGATGGATCGCGGTTTCGATTCCCAGACCGGGCGTGTGTGTGTTTATTGAGCGAAAACACCTAAAAGCTCCACGAGGCTCTGCAGGAGGTGGTGATCCCTGCTGTACTCTTTCACCACTCTAAAAGGCAGTGCTCCAGCATGGCCGCAGTCAAATGACTGAAACAAGTACAGAAAAAAAAAAAAAAAAAAATATATAATATATATATGCACATACAAGGGGTGCTTAAAATTTTCTGGCTTTAAGGGTATCCTGAAAGGCCTTGTTAGAGGCCCAACTTTCTAAGTTGTTTTACAAGACTGAGAAAAAACTGATGGACTACTGCAATAAGTGCATGAATCCGAAAGGGGAATACGTTGGATAAAATCATAATTAACTTATCCTCCTGTATTTTCTTTTACCCCAAAACCAGGAACATTTTCATCCCCCACCCTCATATATATGTGTGTATACTTATTATTATTTAATGTCCATATTGCATGCTGGCATGCATTGGATGGTTCAACAGGATATGACTACTTAGCCAGAGAGCTGCTTTGGATCGAGTATCTGCTTTGACAAAGTTTCTATGTCTTCAGATGCTCTTCCTAAACCCAAGCAATTTATTGAGTGTATTGGGTTTTTTCATGGCACTAGCATTTGTGAAGTCACCTAATGACTCCCAAAATAAAATCCTTTGTCTGAGAAGGGTGGCACAGTATTGCCAGAGGAAGCTTTGTTTTAAGTGTTGAGAGGCTATGGTATGATAGAGTGACAGAAACAGGTGTCTTGCCTATATATGTGTGTTTATACATGCTGTCACTACTGGCACCACCATCAATACAACCATCACCAAGGAAACCAATCTCTTTAATACCATTAATTAATTGTCTGTTAATGAAGGTACATGGTCTAACGGTTATGGTGCTGCACTGGCAGATACCAGTTCTTGGGTTCAATTCCTGTACCACGCGGTATACTGTGTTCCTGAGCAAAACAGTTCCTTTCATGTCACTCCAGTCCCTTCAGTTGTAAATGAGTAATCCAGCAGTGGACCAGCCTTCCAAATAGGGTGAAGGTTGGCCTTCTTGCCCAGTCACCAGGGTGGCATCATTTAAAAACTAAAACAATGCAAAGCACATTGTGACCAGCGATGTATAACAACATCGAAGAGTGTTCATGTGAACGTGAATCGTCTTTATTCTTTTATTCCTTTACTTGCTTCAGTCATTTTACCGTGGCCATGCTGGAGCACTGCCTTTAATCAAGCAAATCAACCCCAGGATTTATTCTTTGTAAGCCTAGTACTTATTCTATCAGTGTCTTTTGCCGAACTGCTACGATACAGGGACGTAAACACACCAATATCAGTTGTCAAGCAATGTTGGGTGAGGGACAAACACAGACACACACACACACACACACACACACACACATAAGAGGAATGACCACTAAGTACATATCTTGTATTTTGTATCTTTTCATTTTTGTCTTGCTCACTTATGTTCTGGCGTTTGCTAAATTTTCTTGAGAACATTCCTTTCTTAGTGGTAAGACCGTAGGCAGTTGATTTCTAGCATAATGGATGTCCACCTAGTGGACATTCGTCTTATATTTATGTAGTATCATTTTTCTGAATCCTCAGTTTTTCCTATATGCTAGACCATTGGTTTTAAATTCATATTAATCAAATTAATATTCAATTTTTCACCCCTATTATTTTAAATTTAAATTTATATATATATGTATATATATATATATATACACATACATTATATATATATATATATAATATATATATATATAGAGAGAGAGAGAGAGAGAGAGAGAGAGAGAGAGAGATAGATAGATAGATAGATAGATAGATAAATAGATAGATAGATAGATAGATAGATAGATAGATAGATAGATAGATAGATAGATAGATAGATATACATATATATATGATGGGCTTCTTTCAGTTTCCATCTGCCAAATCCAGTCACAAGGCTTTGGTTGGCCCAAAGGCTATAGTAGAAGACACTTGCCCAAGGTCCCATGCAATGGGACTGAACTTGAAACCATGTGGTTGGTAAGCAAGCTACTTACCACACAGCCACTCCTGCATCTGTAAATAGATTAGGTCATTAAGGACATTGTGTCCACCCCCACCTGCCCAACCTATTGTTGACAGTGATGTTATTATAGCAGAGCAAAGGACATATCCACCCTGTAGCATCATACAATACATATCCACTTGCTATCATCTGTTATGTTATTAGATTACAATAGAGTACTACCCCTACCCCCTACACCCTACCCCTACCCCCACCCCCACTGACATTTCAAAGCAATATTACAATGGAGTACACCTCAATATCCTCTCCATATCAATTTTCTTTAATTAAACTCAACCATCTTAGATTTAATGTTCAATAAAATACATCATAAATATCTCTTTAAGGAATTCTTCTCACAGAAAATCAACATGTTTTCTCCTCCTTTACCTCCTCAGGCTGCCTCCCCCACCATCACCACCACCACCACTACTACTACTTCTTCCATCTCCTGCTATTCCTGCGAAATGTGGGAGAGTCAAGTGTATCTCGTAAGATTAATAAATGAACCGCTTAAATAAAGCTTCTTTGCTTTTTGTCGTTTTCCTTTTCCTTACCTTTGATATTAATACCCTGAATGGCAGTGAGCTGGATGAAATACGTAGCACACCGGACGAAGTGCGTAGCTGTATTTCGTCTGTCTTTACATTCATGAGTTCAAATTCTGCCGGGGTCGACTTAGCCTTTTATCCTCCAGAGGTCAATGAAATAAGTACCAGTTGAAAACTGGGGTCGATGTAATCGACTTAGCCCCTCCTCCGAAATTGCTGGCCTTGTGCCAAAATTTGAAATCAGTATTAATGCTCTGAGACAAGGTGGTGAGCTGGCACAGTCATTACATGCTGGGCAAAACGCTTAACGTCTTTTCATTCATCTTTACGTTCTGAGTTCAAATTCCACCGAGGCTGACTTTATCTGTCCTCTTTTTGGGGTTGACAATAAAAAGTAACACTTGAATACTGGGATCAATGTAATTGAGTTGCCTCTCCCTTAAAATTACTGGCCTTGTGCTAAAATTTGAAACCGATAGTAATGCCCTGTGTGTATAGATGTGTGGCTTAGTGGCTAGAGGTGTTGGACTCATGATTGTAAGATTGTGGTTTCGATTCCTTGGCTGGGTGATGCATCGTGTTCATGAGCAAAGCATTCCATTTCATGTTGCTCCAGTCCACTCAGCTGGTTAAAACGAGCAATCAAGTAATCCTGCGATGGACTGGCATCCCATCCAGGGGGTGAATATATACACTACAGAAACCAGGGAACTGACTCTATGAGTCTATATGATTTGGGAAAGATCGTTATAAGGCAGTCAGCTAGAAGAGTCATTAGCACATGGTACAAAACGTTTAATGGCATTTGGTTTGGCTAAGCATTCTCAAACTCCACTGAGGTCGACTGTGACTTACATTTTTACTGAGTCGATACAATAAATACCAGTTGATTACTGGGGATTTTGTAAGCAACTTATGACCTTTCTCTAAAAGTGCCGGCCTTGTGTCAAAATTTGAAAGCAATATTAATGTTCTGAGTGAAAGCAGCAAGCTGACAGAATCATTAGCACATTGAGAAAAATACTCAATGGCATTTCATTTGTCATTACGTTCCGAGTTCAAATTCTGCCAAGGTAAACTTAGCCTTTCATTTTTGCAGGGTCAATAAAATAAGCACCAGTCAAACACTGGGGCTGATGCAATCAACTCATCAGCTCCCAAAAATTGCTGGTGGAAGGAAACTGTGGAAGAGGTAGACCCAGGAAGACATGGGATGTACGACGGGCTTCTTTCAGTTTCCATCTACCAAATCCACTCACAAGGCATTGGTCGGCCCAGGGCTATAGTAGAAGACACTTGTCCAAGATGACATGCAGTGGGACTGAACTCGGAACCATGTGGTTAGTAAGCAAGCTACTTACCACACAGCCAATCCTGTGTGTATGTATATATATAAAAAAAATAAGGTTTAGAGTTAAAGACCCTTTTCAGTCATGAATGAGCATAGGATTGCTGTGGGTTATCATCATCATCATTGCTGTTGTCGTTTAACGTCCGCTTTCCATGCTGGCATGGGTTGGACAGTTTGACTGAAGTCTGTAAAGTCAGTAGCTGCATCAGGCTCCAATCCAATTCTACAGCAGAATGGCCTTTCCTAATGCCAACCACTCTGATAGTGTAGTGGATGCTTTTTATGTGCCACTGGCATGAGGGCCAGGTAAGCAGTACTGGCATCGGCCATGCATGAATGGTGCTTTTTACGTGCCGCCGGCAAGGGACCAATCAGCTGGCACTAAACACAACCACAACCACCACCATCATCACCACCATGGTCGTCATCATATTCAGAATCGTCATAATCATTATCATCATCATCATTATTGTTCCTTATATCTAAGACTCCTGCTCAAAGTGCCACATGGTGGGACCGAACCTCAGAGCATACAGTTACAAAGTGAGCTATTTAACCATGTAGCCATCCATGCTTGTGCACAAGGACAAAAACAGAAATAAATGGATGCCAAACAAAAGAAAGAATGAATGAATACTAAATAGTTGGGTCTTCTGTGTTTGCATTCCAATTACAAGTTTCTCTCTGGAAGATGGCTGTTTGTAGAATGTGAGGTTAGAGTCATTATTATTCCATCTTCCTTTATTGATTGTTAAGTAAAAAATCAAAACAACCTGTTGTGCTATAACGATGGTGGTGGTGGTGGCGGCGGTTGTGGTAGTGGTTGTGGTGGTGGTTGTTGTGGTGGTGGTGGCAGTGGTGGTGGTTGCTGTGGTAGTGGTGATGGTTGTGGTTGTGATTGTGGTTGTGGTTGTAATTGTGGTGGTGGTAGTGGTGGTGGTTGTGATTGCGGTGGTGGTGGTGGTGGTGGTGGTTGCTGTGGTAGTGGTGGTGGTGGTTGTGGTGGTGGTGGTGGTGGTGGTGGTTGTGTTGGTGGTAGTGGTGGTGGTGGTGGTGGTTGTGGTGGTGGTGGTGGTGGTGGTGGCAGTGGTGGTGGTTGCTGTGGTAGTGGTGATGGTTGTGGTTGTGATTGTGGTTGTGGTTGTAATTGTGGTGGTGGTGTGGTGGTGGTGTTGTAATTGGCGGTGGTGGTGGTGGTGGTGGTTGCTGTGGTAGTGGTGGTGGTGGTTGTGGTGGTGTGGTGGTGGTGGTGGTGGTGGTTGTGTTGTGGTAGTGGTGGTGGTTGTAATTGCGGTGGTGGTGGTGGTGGTGGTGGTTGCTGTGGTAGTGGTGGTGGTGGTTGTGGTGGTGGTGGTGGTGGTGGTGGTGGTTGTGTTGGTGTGGTGGTGGTGGTGGTGGTTGCTGTGGTAGTGGTTGGTGGTTGTGGTGGTGGTGGTGGTGGTGGTGGTGGTTGTGTTGGTGGTAGTGGTGGTGGTGTTGTGGTTGTGATTGGGTGGTGGTGGTGGTTGTGATTGTGGTGGTGGTGGTGGTGGTGGTGATGCAGGTAATTTTGGTGATGGTGACGGTGGTTGTGGTGACGGTTGTGGCAGCAGTGGTGGTGGTGGTGATGGCAGTTGTTGCTGTGGTAGTGGTGATGGTGGTGGTGGTGGTGTTGATGATGGTGAAATCATGGTCATTTTGGTGGCGATGATAGTTGTGGTAGTTAGCAGCGTTGTTGTTGTTGGTGGTGATGGCGATGGTGGCAGTTGTAGTGGTGGTGATGGTAGAAGTAGTGGTGGTGGCGGCAGCGGTTGTGGTGGCGATGGCTGTTGTAATGGTGATGTGTTTAGAGTATGTGGTATGCATGTTTCATGCGGTAGTTTGAATATGCTGACACGTGTGTGCGTGTGCGTGTGTATGTGTTTGTGTGTGTGTGTGCGTGTGTATGTGTTTGTGTGTGCGTGTGCGTGTGTATGTGTTGTGTGTGTGTGTGCGTGGTATGTGTTTGTGTGTGGTGTGCGTGTGTATGTGTTGTGTTGTGTGTGCGTGGTGTATGTGTTGTGGTGTGTGTGCGTGTGTAGTTGTTGTTTGTGTGTGCGTGTGTATGTGTTTGTGTGTGTGTGTGCGTGTGTATGTGTTTGTGTGTGTGTGTGCGTGTGTATGTGTTTGTGTGTGTGCGTGTGTATGTGTTTGTGTTTGTGTGTGTGTGTGCGTGTGTATGTGTTTGTGTGTGTGTGTGCGTGTGTATGTGTTTGTGTTTGTGTGTGCGTGTGTATGTGTTTGTGTGTGTGTGCGTGTGTATGTGTTTGTGTGTTGTGTGTGCGTGTGTATGTGTTTGTGTGTGTGTGTGCGTGTGTATGTGTTTGTGTTTGTGTGTGCGTGTGTATGTGTTTGTGTGTGCGTGTGCGTGTGTATGTGTTTGTGTTTGTGTGTGCGTGTGTATGTGTTTGTGTGTGTGTGTGCATGTGTATGTGTTTGTGTGTGTGTGTGCATGTGTATGTGTTTGTGTGTGTGTGTGCATGTGTTTGTGTTTGTGTGTGTGTGTGTGTATGTGTTTGTGTTTGTGTTTGTGTGTGCGTGTGCGTGTGTATGTGTTTGTGTGTGTGTATGT
>NW_021835917.1:15000-25000 GCF_006345805.1 Octopus sinensis | reverse complement strand
CATTTCCATTATTGGTTTGGATTTAGTGGTTCAAATTATTCTTCATTTTCTAGTGATTAATGGATGCAAGAGTTTTGGAGAAGTTTGTTGGTTTTGAGTAGTTTATTTTGAGTCAGATTGGGTTAATGGTTTTCCTGCCCATATGTCCAGAGGAAAGTAGATTCATATAAGCTAGAAAAAGGTTTTGTCCATTAATGTTGTTACAGGTTTTGATTATGGTGGATTAAACCATGTGTTTTTTCTTTTGCATCTCTTTCTGTTGAATTATGTGTATATGTTATTTAATAGTTTCTTTGAAACCATTAGCTAATAGAGAAATGTTTTATATATTCACTATCTCATCCATGATACTACACACCGATCTGAGAAAAATGCATCTCAGCTATCTCATAATGAGATGACTATTTGTATATATGTTTATGTGCACTTTTAGATATTTGTGTGCCTGTGTATATATACATATATATATCATCATCATCATTTAATGTCTGCTTTCCATGATGGCATGAGTGAGACATATTTATATATATATATATATATATATATATATATATATATTATATGATTCCAGTGCCAATTTGGAGAGAGGTTATATGTCTGCAGCCATTGGAGTCTGATGAGTTGTTTATAAAGCTAAGCACTTTATGGATGTGAAACCATTGGTTACTGTATGACCAGTCATATAATTAACTTCCTGTAATATATATTATATATATGCATATATATATATATATATATATATATATATATATATATATTTGTGTGTGACTATTGTTTGGTGATATATATACATAAACCAATATAGCCAGAGGCTTCCTGTCATTAATAAAGAAACATTTCCCCAGAGGTCATAAGTATAACAAACTTTTCAATCCCCATAATGTCAAGCTATGCAGCTCCTGCTTAGACAACATCGCATCTAATAATCACACACATCAACAGACGTAAGAACGTACCCACACCACCCCCAACCCCAACCTGCAACCCCTGAAACCCTATCACCTGCCCTCTAGGAGGGTCCTGCCTCTCAAGGGCTGTAGTATACAGAACCACCCTCACACCATCTGATGGCATCACTAGGCACTATATTGGTATGACAGCCACTGACTTCAGGGGAAGATACTCCCAGCACATGCATTCATTTAGATCCAGGGACAGAAAGAAGTCCACTTCCCTGTTGCGCTTTCTCTGGAGACTTTGTGACCTCCAAGATGAAACACCCAGCATTGAGTGGACTATTATCATCAAGGCACCACCATGTTCACCCAGTACCCTTAATTTCCACATATCATTACCAACATGCAGTATCCATCAACAAGAAATATGAGATAGAATATCACTGTCACGAGAGGTACACCTTTCTGGTAAATTTCAAGCCACTGGCCACTGACAACCTGGATATAACCTCCTTAGTACCAGCCACTGCAAGTACCACCTGCACCAAGGTCACTGTTACAAATTAACCCCCATGAACAGCACCAGATATCCCCAATCCCCAAAACTTCTCCATGTGTGTCTACCCACATACTCTCACTCCTTGTGCATGACCACATGTGTACATGTGCATGAGTGCACATGTACATCTGCTCACTGCACACATGTATATGGATGTGTGTTTGCAGGTGTACACGTGCATGCAAGTCACATCCATATACACATGCACCTGTACATGTGCATACATGTACAGGTGCACACTTGTGTGTGCAAGTGCATATGTACATATACATAAATGTGTGCATGCATGTGTGTGCGAGTGTCCCTATATGTATGTATGTATGTGTGTCCATGAGTGTATATGTATATATATCTGCATGTATGCATCTCTTAGTCTCTCACAGTAATAAATCCTCTTTTGCCTTGCAAGCTACAAGGTACCTCACTAGTGATGGTGCCATGAAGAATGCACCAGGTGCACTGAGTAAAAGATGATTAGTGTCAAGATCAGTGTTCCAGGCAGAGGAACCACACCAAATCTCATATATTAGAACTATTCCTCTAATATGTTTGATCCTGCCAAACCATCCAACCCAAACCTGCATTGAAAGTGGATGTTAGATGCAACTATTGCCAATGATACACACACACACACACACACACACACACACATTTATCATATAAGAGCAAGAAACAGGAAGGAATGAAATTACAAGATTTTCAATGAATGAACATGAAAGGGGAGTTGAGAAAAGGCCAAAACTGATTTTTAAAACATTTTTTCTGTCTGATATGGTATATGGCAAGTTTAGCCAAACCCATTCCAGTATGGAAACAACGAGGATTCAAATTCTAATATTGCTGCTATTGCTACAACTGATAATGATGATGATGATGATGATGATGATGGTGATGGTGATGGTGATGATGATGATGATAATTGTAATAGTATTTGTTAGTTGTTCTTTTGAACCTGGCCAGCCCTTATCAGTAGACTTACATTCAAAAATATTCCAACAACAACTACCCAATCTTCTATTAAAATATATAGTTTGTGTGTGTGTGTGTGTGAGACTAAATTATTCAATGTAGTCATTTACCTGAAACAATAGTGTCAGATAGGGGTGGAAATTTGGCTGCTATTTCTAGTAGGCTGAACGTCCATGTACAGGTTCCCATCTTTGGCTCATAGTTTATTACTGTTTATGGAAATTGTAGTTGTGATACCCATGCCGGTGGCACGTTAAAGGCCCCATCCAAACATGGTTGATGCCAGTGCTGCCTTGACTGGCATCCGTGCCAGTGGCATGTAAAAGGCACCAACTGAATCATGGCCATTGCCAATCACCACTGGCCCCTGTGCCGGTGGCACGTGAAAAGCACCCACTACACTCACAGAGTGGTTGGTGTTAGGAAGGGCATCCAGCTGTAGAAACACTGCCAGATTCGACTGGAGCCTGGTGCAGCCTTCTGGCTTCCCAGAACCCGGTTGAACCATCCAACCCATGCTAGCATGGAAAACATACGTTAAACGATTATGATGATGATGATACAGGCGCAGGAGTGGCTGTGTGGTAAGTAGCTTGCTAACCAACCACATGGTTCCGGGTTCAGTACCACTGCATGGCATCTTGGGCAAGTGTCTTCTGCTATAGCCCCGGGCCGACCAATGCCTTGTGAGTGGATTTGGTAGACAGAAACTGAAAGAAGCCTGTCGTATATATGTATATATATATAAGTGTGTGTGTATATGTTTGTGTGTCTGTGTTTGTTCCCCTAGCATTGCTTGACAACCGATGTTGGTGTCTTTATGTCCCCGTCACATAGCAGTTCGGCAAAAGATACCGATAGAATAAGTACTGGGCTTACAAAAAGAATAAGTCCCGGGGTCGATTTGCTCAACTAAAGGCGGTGCTCCAGCATGGCCGCAGTCAAATGACTGAAACAAGTAAAAGAGTAAAAGAGAGTAAAGAGTGGAGATGAAACATAATCAGATAACTGAATATAGCTGTGTCAAAAATACCATATACATGGTATGAAGCATGAAATAGCTAATTATTATCATGGCTATAAACCTTTCAAATAATGATATCTAGGTGTTACAAATTATGTTATTTAAACACCATAATCAAGATTTTACACTTGGAACTTTGGTACAAGAATCAAATTATGATATATAAATGCTATAAATTATGATATTTAGGCAATAAAAATAATGATATTTAAGTATACAAAATTGGTAATAAAGAATTAAATTATGATATATATGCACTACAAACTCTGAAATTTAAGTGAACAAAATTATGTTATATATACACTACAAATTATATCCGGGCACTGCAAAATTATGGCATTTAAGAATGAAATGTTGGTAATCAAATTCATCATCATCATCATCATCGTTTAACGTCCGCTTTCCATGCTAGCTTGGGTTGGACGGTATATAAATTTATGGTATATAAATGCTATAAATTATGATATTTAGGCAATAAAAATAATGATATTTAAGTATACAAAATTGGTAGTAAAGAACTAAATTATGATATATATGATATATATGCACTACAAACTGTGAAATTTAGGTGAACAAGATTATGTTATATAAACACTACAAATTATATCCGGGCACTGAAAAATTATGGCATTTAAGAATGAAATGTTGGTAACTAAGAACCGAATAATGGTATATAAGCTCTATGAAGTATGGTTTTTAAGCATAGAATTTTGGTACTTAACTACCAAATTAAAATTCATAATTACTACATGTCATGAAAATTAAGTACTTTAAATTGTAGCATTTCAGCACTGCAAACTATTGTATTTAAGCAACAAATTATGGTATTTAAACATTACAATACCACTATTTAGTTTCTATAATTATGTTATATAAGGAAAAATATTTATGTGAATAACGCACGAAATTACAATAAATAAGCATCAGATTAATGTAATTAGCATCAAATTATAGTATTTAAGCACTAACTTATTTGTTTATTTGTTTTGTTTATTTGTTTGTTTCCCCACTTCTGAGTTCAAATGCTGTCCCAGGAAGACTGTAATATTCATATCTCCTGTACTGATAAAGTAAATACAATCACTCCACGGTGCTTGCTGTCATCAATAGTTATTTCCTCGAAATATTTGGCCTCATGCCCAAATAAGGAATCAATACACACACACACACACACACACATATGTGTGTGTGTGTGTGTGTATGTCAGAATGTTTGTATGGGTTTGTGAGTGTCCATGCTTGTCTATGAGTATGTGAGTGTGTGTGTGTGTGTAGTGGTATAAGTGTGTCTGTATAGTTATGTGTATATATATTGATTCGAAAGAAATACATAACGACATTTACACAGACATAAACAGACTTATTTACATATGTATACATACACACACACATATATATATGAATACAAGAATGCACAAATAGACGAGCTTGTATCCGTGTATGCATATACATAGATATATATACACACACACACATACCTATATATATATATATATTTATATATACACACATATACATATATAGACAGATACATATATACATATGATTATGTGTGTGTATATAACGCTATAAGGCATTACAACTAATAACTTGCTGTCCTAACTTAGTGTTTAGAATATCTTTATCATGCTATTAAATCTTGGCCAACAATTTATGTACATATGTATATGTGGATGTATCTCTCTCTCTCTGTATATGTATACGTATGTATATACACATACATATATATATATTTAAATATGTATATGTATATATATATATATATATATATATATATATATACATATATATATATATATATGTATGTATATATATATATGCATATATATATATATATATACATATATATATATATACACACAGGCATGTGTACATATATATGTATATATTATATATATATATATATACATATATATATAGGTATATATACATGAGAGTGCATGTAGTAGTGTCCATATACAGACATGCATACATGTACGCATGCATATATATGCGTATATGTACACCCACATATATACACTTACAATCACATTATTGGACAGTATCCACCTATTATCCTGACAGTTATTATGGTATAAAACATAAAACTTTGCGAAACAATAAACATTTCTACCAATAATATATATCGGTTTTCATTATCTTTTATACATACATCTCCTCTTTATGTTCTACTATCAACATTATCATCATCATCATCATCATCATCATCATCATCATCATCATAATTGTTTAACGTCTGCTTTCCATGCCAGCATGGGTTGGATGGTTTGACTGAGGGTTGGTGAGCCAGAAGCTGCAACAGGCTCAATCTGATCTGGCAATGTTTCTACAGCTGGATGCCCTTCCTAATGCCAACCACTCCGAGAGTGTAGTGGGTGCTTTTATGCGCCACTTGCACGAGGGCCAGTAAGGCTGTTCTGGCAACGACCATGTTCAAAGGTGTTTTTACGTGCCACCTGCATGGGAGCCAGTCTGGTGGCACGGGCAACGACCACGCTCGAATGTCGTTTTTCACGTACCACCGGCACATGTGCCAGTAAGGCGACACTGGCAGCGATCACATTCGAATGGTGATTTTCATGTGTAACCAGCATGGAAGCCAATCTCTTGCCCTGGCAACGATCACACTCGGATGTGCTTTTAACATTCCACTGCCATGAGTGCCAATCAGGCAGTACTGTCATCATCCACGTCAGTCATTTTGATTTGTTTACACATGCCTCAATAGGACTTCACAAGCAAAGTTTATTGTCCAATGAATGAGGGGTACTCACGAGTGGGCCGGTTACACCCTACATTCAGATGTGCTTTTAACGTTCCACTGGCATGAGTGCCTGATTGGCACTCATGCCAAAACAGACAGCAAAGCCTGGTGTGGTCTTCTGCCAAGCCAGCTGATGTCAAACTGTCCAACCCATGCTAGCATGGAAAGCAGATGTTAAATGATGATAATGATGATGATGTGTGCATTTATGTATATGTATATTGTCATCATCGCCTTGATGATGATGACGATGATGATCATCATCATAATCATTTAACGTTCATTTTCCATGCTTGCATGGTTTCCATGGCTGGATGCCCTTCCTGACATCAACCATTTTACAATGTGAACCGAGTGTTTCTCGTTTCCATGACGCTGGGACTTGTAGGACTTGTAAGTTACTTAACTTGTGAGACAGGAAAAAACAACAAAAGGAAGAAAAAAAAAGGGAAGTTGGAACAGCAAAAGTCCTCTCGACAATGTGCAGAGGGTATTTGAGAGTGCACAGAGGTGATTTTTTATGCTGGGGGTCAAGTTGGAAGAAGCAGACACAGAGTCTTCTTGCTATAGAAAAAAATACAGAATTGAAAAAATTTGAAAATGCATTTGGAGTCTTTACATAAGATGCAGCTGTTATCCATGCAGCTTGATGATTCATTCACTGGTCTTATGCAGTGTTTTATTTTTGGCACAGCTCTCATAGTCATTTTGTCCCGTGATCTTCTTTCCACACACACATCATCAATCAACCAAACTGTTTCATAACAGATGGCAATTTTCCTCATGATCACTCTATAAAAATTGGCAAATATTCAAATTCCATTCAGTGTAGAGATGAATACACTCACAAATTTGAAAATCATAATATTGTGAAACCAGTTAAATACATGGAAATAAATCATGTTAAGGAATCCAAGGGAATTTTCAAATTGTTTTGTTTTTTCTCCTTTTATAAAAGAAAAAGATCTATTTATCTCTAGACACACACACACGCATGCATACATATATATATGTGTGTGAGTGTGTATATATATATATATATATATATACAAGAGGCGGCGAGCTGGCAGAAATGTTAGCATGCCGGGCGAAATGCGTAGCCGTATTTCATCTGCCGTTATGTTCTGAGTTCAAATTCAGCCGAGGTCGACTTTGCCTTTCATCCATTCGGGGTCAATAAATTAAGTACCAGTTAGTCCATTTGTCTATCCTTGTTTGTCCTCTCTGTGTTTAGCCCCTTGTGAGTAGTAAAGAAATATATATGTGTGTGTGTGTGTGTGTATGTATTATATATATATAATATATATATATACATACATACACACACAGAAACATACACATACACACACACATATAATGGCCAGTGCAAGATATGCATCCTGGAGAGAACCAAAAATTCTTAAGGACTATAAGAAGCCTGGTGCATTCAACAGCCAGAAAGAACTGTTTTCTAAATATATCCACTTCAACCACTACTTACTAAAAAACTGGATCTCCCCATTTCCTATATTCTGTGTATGTGTATATGTATATATGTATTTATATATATATATATATATATATTATATATATTATATATATATATATATATATATATATATATATATATGTATGTATGTAAATGTATATATATATATGATGATGATGATGATGATATATAATCATTCATACATACATACATACATACATACATACATACATACATACATACATACATACATATATATATATATACTTATATATATATTCATCATGCCAGCTTAGAAAATGGGCCTTAAATAATGATGATGATGATGATGATGATCACGCATGCACACAAACACACACATGCACACAATCATATATATATATATATATATAGATATATATATGTCTATCAGTATTTAGATAATAGAACATTAAGTGTTGATGTATGTATATAGATAATGAAAACCCGATATACGTTATTGTTGCTCAAAGTTTTATGTTTTAAACCATAATAACTGTTAGGATAATAGGTGGATACTGTCCAATAATGTGATTGCAAGTGTATATATGTGGGTGTACGTATATAGATTCTTGTATGTTATACATATATAATTATATATGTATATATGTATGTGTGTATGTATGTATGTTATGAAAATGTAACAGATATGAATATATGGGGATATGATATTTAGAATATGAGTGGGAGGTTGGGTCTTTATCTTCTCAATATATTCTCGTTTGGCAATTTATCTCGTTCTTTATAAATTTCTCTGTTTAGGCTTGGCTGTGTAGGTATGAATTTTGTTTAGACACTATGTGGTTTTGGGTTCAATACCCCACCGTTTTGCAATTTGAGCATTTTTTGTTTTTTGTATATTATGGCCACAAGCTGACCAAAGCCTGTGAAGGGATATGGTAGATGGGATAAATATTTTAAAAAGCTCATCTCACACATACACACACACACATATAATCGCATACATGCACACCCACACTCATACACATACGCACGCAGATATATATATATATAGTACCATATCATGAAAGTGAGCAGTGGAGGTGGAGAGAAGAGGAGAAGGAGAGGAGGGAAGGAAAAGAGAGAAGCATGAGGAAGGAGAAGGAGAGGGAGCAAGATGAGGAGGAGAGGAAGTGAGAGGAGGAAGAGAAGATGGAGTGAGAGGAGGAAAATGAGAGGGAACAAGAGGAGGAGGAGAAGAGGGAGGATGGAGAGGAGAGCAAGGAAGAGGAGGCAGAGCAGGGGCAAGAAGAGAAAGTAGAGAGGGAGCAAGAAGAGGAGGAGAGAGAGAGGAGGATGAGGTTATTGATGGCGTGAGTGTTGATGGCAGTGATGATGGTGATGAGAGTGATAGTGTTGGCAATGATGTTAACAACGATAATCATGATATTGGTGACGGTGGTAGCGGTGGCAGTGGTGGTGGTGGTGGTGGTGGCGGTGGTGGCGGCGGCGGCGGTAATGATGATGATGGTGATGACAACGACGACATTGATGAAAAATGCTATGATTATGATATATAGACTCTCCCACAGTTGATATCCCAGTAGTAAATAGTGATTTTTGCATATATGCTATATGTATAGGTGTAGAAAGATAAAACTATACACACACACACACACACACACGCACAGAAGACAAAGAACAATTCTGGTATTCTACAATACATTCTTCCTAATCACAGACAATTTTTACCGATCCATCAAACTGTCTTTTGCGTGCCTGAAAGTCAAGATGGCAAAACTCCCCTAGAGTATATGTAATTTTCTGTATCTATTAAAATTCTGATATTGTTTACTGAATTCTAAATATTATCAATCTTATATATTCTTCCTGTATCTCCTAAAATTGGTTCTATGTTCTTCGTTGTGAAAGAATCTGTAGAACTTTCTTATTTCTTGATTGCCCACAAGGGGCTAAACACAGAGGGGACAAACAAGCGTGCTAACGTTTCTTATTTCTTTATTGCCCACAAGGGACTAAACACAGAGGGGACAAACAAGGACAGACAAAGTGATTAAGTCGATTACATTGACTCCAGTGTGTAACTGGTACTTAATTTATTGACCCCGAAAGGATGAAAGGCAAAGTCGACCTTGGAAGAATTTGAACTCAGAACGTAATGGCAGACAAAATACTGCTAAGCATTTTGCCTGGAAGGCTAACATTTCTGCCAGCTTGCCGCCTGACACACACACATATATATTGTTTACAGAATTCTTATATATTCTTCATGTATTGCATAAAATTGGTTCTATGCTCTTCGTAGCGAAAGAATCTGTAGAACTTTCTGCAGAGTGATAAGG
>NW_021835917.1:10000-12500 GCF_006345805.1 Octopus sinensis | reverse complement strand
TCCTCATTTTATGCCCATTTTCCATTCTGGTATGTGTTGGATTATTTGACAGGAGCTGGCCATCTGGGGCGCTGTACTTACTCCATTTGGGTATGGTTTTTACAACTGGATGCCCTTCCTAATGCCAACTACTTTACAGAGTATGCCGGATACTTTGTACATACTACTGACACAGGTGCTTCTATGCAGCACCAATGAACTAGCGCCTAATATATATAAATGCACATATACATATTTGTGAATATATAAAACTTTGCATCATTAGAGAACATTTTAAGTCTGCTTACAATCCAACTTTGCTTTTCATAGAACTCTCTTCGATACTTCATGAGTGTAGCCTCACCCCCTAGGATGTTTGGAAAACTCATATGTGTTTTGGCTGATGAATATATATATATATATATATACACATATAGATATGTGAGTGTGTGTGTGTGTATGTGTGTGCTTGTGTGTGTGAGTTTGTGTGCATATATATGCATTCATATTGATCAATTTGGATGTGAGTAAGCGTTCTCACATAAATATTTGCAGCTTTCAATAAATCTGTTCTTTGTATGAAACAATTGTACTGAACAACTAATCCATTCTTGTTGCTTTTTTCTTGTATATATACATATATATATATATATATATATTTGAATAAAAGAAGGGTAAAAATGTTGCTTGCCAAAGATGAAAGTGAAAGCTTCAAAAACCACCAATTCTATGATAAATACACACTTGAGCAATGCAATGAACAATTCAAAAAGTAGGCCTACTTTCAGGATGGAATTTGAAGATAGTTTACTTATCCCAGTATCAATTGATTTCATGCTGTGCATGAGAAAACATGCTTTGCAATCTTCAGTTGGAGATAGCAGCATCTACTTCCAAAATATTCAGTACATCAACTCATGTGCATTTCAAACTTTAAATGTCAAACTCCGTTTAAAGAGAAAACTATCGTAAACAATAAAAAAGTAACAATATGCTTTCATATAGTTACTTTTATATATATATATATATATGTATATATATAATTATTAATATTGGCACAGTGCACCAATATTCTCTGAAAATAGCAGTTGATAATATATGACGTAATAGTAAAGCTTCACTGTGAATAAAAGATTTCATCTTACCTGTAGGAAGAGCATTAAATAAATGTACAACCCAGATGTGGATAACCTAGGACCTAGGTTTCGAACCTTCCAAAATTACGTTTGTTAACTTATATTATCGACTGCTATTTCCAGTAAATATTGGTGCATTGTTGTACCACTATTCTAACTATTCTATATATATATGTGACCTCGTCTTCCCTTTTCTGGATCTTTCCTTCTCCAATGTTTCCGACGAAGAGCTCCACTTGAAACGTTAAACCCTCCTTCTTTCCTTCTTTCCTTCTTTCCTGAGCGTCCAATAATACTATATTTGTTCCACGTCCTCGCGTTGTGTTTTTTTTTTGTGCTTTCTTGTTTGGATTAACTATATATATATATATATATATATATATATATATATATACACATATAGATATGTGTGTGTGTGTGTGTGTGTATGTGTGTGCTTGTGTGTGTGAGTTTGTGTGCATATATATGCATTCATATTGATCAATTTGGATGTGAGTAAGCGTTCTCACATAAATTAATTAAGGAATTAACCAATCTTTGATGAATGCAGTTCATTATAAGGATACCAGGACTAATGCAAGGGAGACAACAATTATAATTCTTCCATGATCTTTATATATACCTATGTACCCCCAAATCCTGTACATTCTCGTGTAGCCTCCTGTATTCTCATTCACAATGGAAAGTAAAAATATTCCCAAGCGGCAGGCTTGATAATTGTTGCAAGATTTCTCTCTATATAAAACCATTGGTAGCCTTGTGTAAAAGAGTATATATATATTTATATTCTTTTCATTTACTTGTTTCAGTCATTTGACTGCAGTCATGTTGGAGCACAGTTGTAAAGGGTTTTAGTTTAAGAAATCAATCCCAGGAGTCATTCTTTGTAAACCTAGTACTTATTCTATCGGTCCCTTTACTGTACTACCAAGTGACAGGGACATAAACACACCAGCATCGGTTGTCAAATGATGGCAAGGGGGACAAGCACAGACACACACACATAAATACATACATACATACATACATACATACATATATATATATATATATATATATATATATATAGAGAGAGAGAGAGAGAGAGAGAGACATACACACACATATACATATATGATGGGCTTCTTTCAGTTTCCCTCTACCAAATCCACTCACAAGGCTTTGTTTGGCCTGAGGCTATATTGGAAGAGTACTGCACAGTGGGACTGAACCCAGAGCCATGTCGTTGGGAAGCAAGCTTCTTACCACAGAGCCACACTTGAGACAGAACACAAATTTGTTCAAGATATCACACTGGGAAGTGGAATTGAAACCTGGAGTACACAATTCAAGATTGCAAAGCAAGCTTGTTAACCATTTGGCTATCGATATTTTAAATGGTTAGT
>NW_021835917.1:0-5000 GCF_006345805.1 Octopus sinensis | reverse complement strand
AATGCGTATATATGTGGCTGTGTGTGTATATATATATCTGTGTATGTGTAAATGTATATATTTGTGTATATATATATATATATATAATATATATATTATATATATATATATTATATATTTTATCTACTATATGCATATGTGCATATACATTATATATATATATATGTATGTATATAGATGTATATCCTGTACATATCAGTGTCTGTATATGCTTATGAATTTGTATATATGTATGTTTGTATATGTATAAATATATTTGTGTATATACATACTTATGTGTGTGCGTATATCTATTATATATATATATATCTATATATATATATTATTATATATATATATATACATCTATATATACATATATATAGATATTATATATATTGTGTGGTGTTAAGTATGATGCATATATTATATATATATATTTTCATATATATATATATATATACATTTATATATATGCATATGTATATACATATACATACATATATATATGTGTGTGTATGTATATTTACATGCATTTCTATATGTGTATATATATATTCTTAGATCACAAAATCTTTTAGATTTGAGAAGTTTGTTAAATTTTGTGGACTCCAGGCTTAGAGTAATGAATTTAGTACATACGTATATAGATATCTGTGCATGTGTGTGTGTGTGTCTGTGTGTGTGTGTGTGTGTGTTTATGTATATCCCTCACCCCACTTTCGCTGTCATTGGTGCATTTCTGTCTCAGTAACATAGTAGTTCAGCAAAAGCAACTAATAGACTAAGGGCCATTTCGTCATGTTGAACCTTTAATCCCTAAACAATTTTTCTCTCTCTCTTTTTTTTTGTCCTCCTCTTAAACCTTCCTGTTAATGAGTGTTGGCTCGAAATGTCAAAGATTTTTCCATTCTTCCTGAGTGTTAAACTACAGCACCTGCTTGTTGTTCTTTCAACTGTCTTGGTCTTTTGTTTTTTGATGTCCTGTACTCATATATGCATGTATATATACATATATATGTAGATATATACTTATATGTATGTATACATGCAAATATTTATATATACATATATATGTAGGTATGTACATATATGTACGTATATATGCATATATATTTATATACATTATTTATTTTATATTATATATATATATATATATAAATGCATATATATGTAGGTATGTACATATCATCATCATCATCATCATCATCGTATTATATAGGCAAATATTTATATATTATTTATATGTATGATATATATTATATTATATAATATATTATATATATATATATATATATATATATATATATATGGCATGTTATATATATATATGTATTATATGCATGTATGTATATGATCGAATGTTTAATTTATTATGCAAACGTAAAATACTCACATTGCAGATCAATAATTGACACTCAATAGCTGATGAATGGTGATATGGGTCTTGATTATTGATCAGTAATCAGATAACTCCATTCCTTTGGCTTACTGGGAAACCTGGAGTGTTGTGTGTGAATTTTATGCATGTCTTCCATAACACATGTACATCGGTGTGTGTTGTGTGGTGTGTGTGTGTGTTGTGTGTGTAATCACATCCACATGTGTTGTACTGTTCGACATGTATCTTTGACCTTGATTTTCCATTTCACTCCTTAATCATTGCCCATCATATCCTAAGAATTTTTTGTAATTTCCACTACCTTTGATTAGAAAAGGTATGATTTCTCAGATATACCGCTATGTCAAACGACTTCAGCCATCTCCTGAAGCAATTCATATAACCTTACGATATTTTATAATGAATGTTAATCACCTTATACTGAGTAAAAATATTCTATTTTATAATAAAACGTCAGTAAGATTAGCAAAGTTAATTTGTTGTGACAGTAGTAAAGAAGTGTATATGAGTGTTAATAGGTATCAGTGTATACTGATGATTGCATTACCTTTATACAGATAGACATGGCTCTGCTTAAGAAATTTGTTCCCCAGACCCAAGTTCAATCCTTATGCATGATAATTTGGTCAAGTAATGTCTACTGTAAGCTGTGGGCTGACCAAGACCTGGTGAGCTGATTTGATCGACAGGAAGTTTATGTCTGTGTAACTAAGTACAGGCATGGTTCTGATGAAATTTCATACACGTATGTAAAGAATACATACATACATACATACATACACACACACACACACACACACACGCACACACACACACACACACCACACACACACACACATAACTCAGTCTAGTCTGTGGGGTGTTTGGTATTAAGGAAGAGCATCCAACCATAAACGCCATGACAAAAGAGACACAGCAGCCTGGTAGAGTCTTCTACCTAGCCAGCTCCTGTCAAACTGTCCAATCCATGCCAGCATGGAAAGTGGACGTTAAATGATGATGATGATGATGATTATGATGATGATGACGACGGCGACGATGATATATCCACACATATCTATATGCTCATGTGTGTGTGTCTGTGTGTACATATGTATTCGTTACACATATTTGTGTAGTAGGCGTAGGATTGGCTGTGTGGTAAGTAGCTTCCTTACCAACCATATGGTTCCGGGTTCAGTCCCACTGCATGTCACCTTGGGCAAATGTCTCCTACTATAGCCTCGGGCAGACCAAATCCTTGTGAGTGGATTTGATAGATGGAAACTGAAAGAAGCCCGTCGTATATATGTATATGTATATTTATGTATGCGTGTGTTTCTGTATTAGTGTTTGTCCTCCCAACATCACTTGACAACCAATGCTGGTGTGTTTACGTCCCCGTAACTTAGCGGTTCAGCAAAAGAGACTGATAGAATAAGTTCTAGGCTTACAAAGAATAAGTCCTGGGGTCGATTTGCTCGACTAAAGGTGGTGCTACAGCATGGCCGCAGTCAAATGACTGAAACAAGTAAAAGAGTATGTATATACATGTGTGTACATGTAGAGCTGTGTGTGACTGTTGACAACATATGGTTGTCATTCCTTGAGCAGAGCAGAGCAGAGTAGCCCATATGTTGGTTTTATGACTGGCTGCTTTACACTTTCAAAGACCTCTTAATTGAAATAACATCCTTTACTCCAAAATAAATGTTAGTGAAAGAAAGAGCATCGGGCCATAAAGATCCTGCCTCAAATAACTTACTCTCAAGACCTATGTCTGCATGGAGAAAATCAGATGTTAAACACCTGGACAAACGAATTGATAAATGTATACTCACAAAAGACACCTATGTACGTACAGGCAAGAACACACTCACACACGAGCACATATACACAATATATATACACAGTACACATACACACATACACACCTCCACAAATTCACGCCTATTATCATTTTTATTATTAAGGCTGGGTCCCTACCTGGGCCACAACAGCAAAGCCTACATGTCCCTCTTTTCAGTCCATCATCACTACCTCAAGGGTCTGGATATATTTAGGAGTAACTGTCTGCAATTAAGTTGCCAAATATATGTTTGACAACATTTTCCTGTTCTTACATCACGGTGAGCAGGGTTCCGCAAGACTAACTAATAAGAGATGCTTCCAGTTGGAGGTGGTGCATGCAGTGACCAGGTAGTTGCAGCCGTGGAGGCGCAATGGCCCAGTGGTTAAGGCAGCGGACTCGCGGTCATAGGATCGCGGTTTCGATTCCCAGACCGGGCGTTGTGAGTGTTTATTGAGCGAAAACACCTAAAAGCTCCACGAGGCTCTGGCAGGGGATGGTGGTGATCCCTGCTGTACTCTTTCACCACAACTTTCTCTCACTCTTACTTCCTGTTTCTGTTGTACCTGTATTTCAAAGGGGCCGGCCTTGTCACTCTCTGTGTCACGCTGAATATCCCCGAGAACTACGTTAAGGATACACGTGTCTGTGGAGTGCTCAGCCACTTACACGTTAATTTCACGAGCAGGCTGTTCCGTTGATTCGGATCAACCAGAACCCTCATTGTCGTAACCGACGGAGTGCTTCCATTCCAGTTGCGGTCGTCTTTGCTTGATCTTCTCACTAACTTTCAGCAGGTCTCCTCCATAAAGGCAGTCGTTTGTCATAGGTTACTGCCATTTCACATTTAGAGCCATTCGTAGCATCCTTGTGTAGCATCCATTTAGCCCGTTTGATAATTTCTTTGTCAGTCTCCATGTTTCACTGCCATATAATATAGCAGTCTTCTCCTCTGGAAGCCATCTACTCGCAATACCAGAGGGCGCACACTCTCCTACCCAGATGTAATCTCCAGGGATACAGGCATCCGGCAACAGGACCTCCATAATGCCATGATGGACCATGAAGTCTGGCGTAGCATGGTAAATTCATCATCATTGTCTCGACCACGGTCGAACAATGATGATGATGATAGGACAGTTGCAAAGGAACAGCTTGCTTTTGATTTGCCTGGGCAATTTCGAGTTCCACACCTACAAACACACACACAAACACACACACACACACACACACACACACACGTTTGTGCCTAGCAAAATTAAATCAATGGAATATTATGCAACTACACATAAGAAGTTGACCAACAGAGATGCAGAATTGTCATTAAAGATAGAATTATAGTTGCTTCAGTTCAAACAATCTGTCGATCGATATATTAATGTATATAAATTGAGAAGACGGTCAAAGTTTACTCAACTAATTCATCCAATTGAACGGATTTAAGTAAGAAAGGTTGAAAAACTGGTAAAATTTTGCCAACAGCTGGCTCAAAAATAGAGCATCTTTGATGGCACCCTATAGGAATATATCAGTGCCAATAGTAATTGCCAAAAATATTCCTTTTCATTTGACTTCATTTCAAAGATTCAATTTAGAAGATGCAAAGAATGAGAATCTTATCTGAAGAATTGAATCTAATAGTAAAAATCTATAAATATTTGTGTCTGTTTTGGGGTATTTTGTTTTTGTTTTTTTTTGCTTTAAGCGACCATATTTAGGTGTGGAACATGTATATGGTTGGAGGTTTATTTGGTTCAAGTCCAAGTGATTGCAGTTTACATTATTCTATTC